>NC_040036.1:2217100-2254587 GCF_003713205.1 Coffea eugenioides | reverse complement strand
CAAAAAAATATTCAAACCACTTTTCTTAAATACAATTTTTTTAGCCTTTCAATTCTTTCAATTTTGGGTTTTCCTCTTTCCTTTCTAGTTTCTCATTTTATTCTCAAGAAAATATCATAAGATGAAATTGTTTTCCTTTCTTTTATTTCTTTTTCTCTTTCTTCTCTCTATCATCCTTCCCAATAGAAAATTCGATTTCCACAAAAATTTTTGTTTTGAGTTTGTAATCGCATATTTTTGGGCGAAGGTTTAAAAGACATCAAAAACTAATTTTGATTTTTTGTATGATGCCACGTGTCACAAATTTCAATTGATAATTATTAATCAGGTCACAATTTCATCTTAAGATATTTTCTTGGAAATAAAATGAGAAACTAGAAAGGAAAGAGGAAAACCCAAAATTAAAAGAATTGAAAGGCTAAAAAAATTGTATTTTAGGAAAGTGATTTGAATTTTTTTTAATCATTTAAGGAAAAGATATATCTCTACAATTCCTCTTTTTTAATTTCAATCATTAAGGTGAAGATTTTTGTGGGAAAGAGGAAGAATTAAATAAAGAAGAAAGAGAAAAAGAAATAAAAGAAAGGAAAATAAGGTAAATGAAAAGTCAAAATAATGCAAGGGCAATTTTGTCCTAAAGGGGGTTAAGTGAACAAAATTAAAGGTTAGGGGGTAAACTGAGAAATGAGGTATTTTTTAATGGGATAAAATGTGATTAACCATAAATTTTAAAATTAAGTTACTTTGAGTATATACCTCAAATTTGGAAGGAGAGTTATTTTGGCAATAAACTCATGAATAATAGTTGTTTTCTTACTTTTCTCAACTCTTTAATTTTCCTATTTTCTTAACATATTATCTATCACACAAATAACTCAAAATCTATATCACATTAGCATCAGTTTTATAACACAATATATTCATTTTTCTGTTCGGACACCCAATTTTCTTGGGCACGTTTTATTAGCTTGGCTTCTACAAAAGGGAAGTAACAGAGAGTACATCAGTACGGAAATCTTCTTAGTTTCCCCATACTAGTGTGAATACCCGTGCTACGCACGGTGCTAATATTATTGAAAAAAATAAAATGATAAACAAATAAAGGTGAAAAAATTGAACCAACAAAATTTAAATGTAATATCTATTTAACAATAGTTTAAAATATAATAGAATGTGTATATCATTCAAGAACTGTCTTTTCTCGAAAGATGGATCCTGAAAAAAAAATAAAATCTATATTAAAAAAGGGAATGATATATTTCTACAAATGAATGTAATTGAATGTGGTTAAAATGAAATACTTACAAATACTAAGCATTCGATTTGATAATCTTCCTTGAAGGTGCGAACACTCTTCACACCAATCCACTTTTAGTACGAAAGCCAAAATTGGTGATTTAATTAACTCTGTTGAATTTTGTGGAGTGCGTACTACAAATGAAAATGCACGATCTATGCATGAATTAATTCGTTGGCCGAATAACCTATCATTATTTTCCTGATAATTAACAACGTACGAAATTAGTGTATTTTTTTACATAATTTATAAATAGTACTATAAAAAATAAACATATATTAAGAAATTCTACCTTCCTTTGTAATGCCCTGAGATAAGAAGCATCACAACCAAATACAAATCGTGCATGTCTGTCTTGTAAATTAATATGCATATTACCACTGGAATCTCTGATTTGTATATTAACGTTATACCTGTTTGACAAATAAAATATTATATGCAATACAGAAAAATATATTGAAGTTAAGTATACATGAAATTAATTACCTAATAACAGTGGCAACCACGTCATTACAATGCATACACACTGTCTTTGAAAAATGACCTTCACATAGCTGAATACCATTTTCGTTCCTTGAAACCGTTTGTTCTGGCGAATTAAGGCAACAATAGCATCCTATTTTCTTCCCAAAACATCCTATTCGTAGTGAATAATAATCTGTGTGGTTTGTTGTGAAAATCTAGTTATGAAATTTACTTGATAATGTTCAGAATTAGCTTCATCTTCTTTGTTTTGGTGCTTCTGCACAAGAATTTAGCCATATATTTTATGTTATTGGAGTGATCTTTTAAATTCGGTGAAAAAAATAGCAGTTGATCATATGGTTCTGACTAATGTGGCCCCGTGGATCAAGTTTTTTAAGTCTGGACTGCGGAGGGAAAGGTAACTTTATAGATGAACTTGGTCTCCTGTGGATGCTTGATAGTCAGATGATCAGGCATTTTTGAAAAGTGATGGCTCTCTCTCTCTGTATATGTCCGCTTTTTGTCAGTGTGGATATTAAATAAACGCGTACAGTCACTTATTATTCACAACGAAAAGCGTATCTGCTGTCTATACCGCACGAAAAATTAATACATTTTTGGGTCTCTCTGTCTCATGTTTATTGTTGCCAATACTAATGTATTAGGCTGTATTTGAGAGTAGGCCAGGGGTGATTATTTGCTTAAAGGCGACTGGATAGACCATATGTATTAAAGAATCGAAGTTTGGAAATGTTCGTAACTTAATAAAGAGTATAGCCAAAAGGACACTATTTTTGTACTCTTGCAGCAGGTAGCAGAATAGAATCACAAAGAAAGTACTGTTAAAGGTAAACAAAAACTTGGAAATAAACATGAATTGGACTCATATATGGTAGTAGAAAATGTGGA
Organism: Coffea eugenioides; assembly: GCF_003713205.1. NCBI lineage: Eukaryota > Viridiplantae > Streptophyta > Magnoliopsida > Gentianales > Rubiaceae > Coffea > Coffea eugenioides. Next base: position 2,251,916 of record NC_040036.1, on the reverse strand, counting down.
AACACAGAACTGCGTTAGAGTTAAGATGGTACCCAGATGATATAAATCCAGGTAGTATTATTAGTCTTGCAAGAGCTCTGCAGTTTGGAGTTGGATGGCTGCTGGTGAAACACCGTTGTTGTTTCCTCTCCTGATATACTAAAGAAGTCAAATCTATGTGCTTAATGTCTATCCCATTAATTGTCAAATACCATTAATGTCTATCCCATTAATTACGTTACAGTTAACATATTTGACCTTGTTAAAAGTTCTGAAAAATTACAAAGTAATTTCATAAATTCATTTTCAGCATCTGTTCTTTATTTTCTTATTATTACGTTACAATTGGCATGCTGCTTGATGTACTACAGAAGTCAAATCTATGTGCTTAATGTCTATCCCATTAATTGTCAAATACCATTAATGTCTATCCCATTAATTACCTTACAATTAATGGGATATATGGCAAATAATGGGACATTAAGTCTATTCAATTAAATTAAATGATTAACTTTTTTTGTCCAACTTTACTTTGAAACGAAATCTATGTGCTATCGAGGACTTCATTTCCAACAAAAAAAAAAACACCATCTGCCTTTTAAGACTGTGCTAATGCTTCCCGATATTGAAGAATTCAGAACCTGGAAGAAATGGCTAGTCATTTTGTCAATAGCATCTGCATTAGAACAGCCGACAGTTTCAAGCTGGATTCAAGCAAACCAAAAGGGTGCATTTCTAGATCAGGTATGCTCATAATTGTTACTACTCCTTTTGTACCAATCTTAATGCAATAACTGCTACACTGGTATCTGAATTCTTTAGTCTCTTCTCATCCTCTTCACGTAAGAGTTATTGCTATGCAAGATGAATTTCCAACGTTTCCTGATGTTGACCATTAATGTCTATCCCATTAATTATGTTACAATTAATGAGACATTAAGTCTATTCAATTAAATCAAATGATTAACTTTTTTTTGTCCAACTTTACTTTGAAACAAAATCTATGTGCTATCGAGCACTTCATTTCCCAAAAAAAAAAAAAAAAACACCATCTGTCTTTTAAGACTGTTCTAATGCTTACCGATATTGAAATTTAAGACTCTAGTTATGAAATTTACTTGATAATGTTCAGAATTACCTTCATCTTCTATGTTTTGGTGCTTCTGCAGAAGAATTTAGCCGTATATTTTATGTTATGGGAAGGGGGGGATATGGGGGCGTGGGCTACTGGGCTGTGGTGGGGGTTAGGGTTGCGGGGATATGGGGGGCGTGGGCTGTGCTTCTGCATTTTTTATTTTTCAAGTTAGAAGAAACTCTATCCCTTGCATAGGTAAAGAAAAGAGAATTAAGAGATGGAGTTCCAAATATATTCTTTTAATAATTTCACGTACTTTTCATCACTTTTTTTTTGTAAAAAAAAGGATTTTAGGCAATCATGATTTGGACTAATTCTCATTTCGCTCTTTGCGTTTTAATTTTAACATATTTGACCTTGTTAAAAGTTCTGAAAAATTCCAAAGCAATATCCGACCTGGAAAGGCAAAGCAAAACATACTTAAAAGGTAGAGGGACCGACCTGGAAAAGAAGGTTGATTTCTAATGAAGGTTGTGCACATAATATCTTCCATTACTGCTCACAAAAGAAACAAAATCAATACATTTACAAAATTAATAGAAAACCAAAAACAAATAAGAAACTAAGAGAGAGGGTGAGGGAATTAAGTCGATCAGTATAAGGGTTGGAAAAAAATTATAGACATATTATATTATTGGAAATAATCAAAAATAAAAAAATATTACAATATTGGGACTAATATTTGGAATTACAATGAAAATGCCAATATTTAAAGAAAACATGATACCAGATTTTTTAATTTGGTGCGAGCGACGTTTTAATCGGTGTAGCCTGGATTTTGTCCTTCGGATTTGATTTGAAATTTATCTTTCTTCAGCGCAAACTTGATGAAGCTTTTCCAACTGGTGTGTGGAATCGTTGCGGTGTATGTTTCGTTTCCTAAGCAAATGTTTCCTCCGTTGCAATCTTGCGAGTTTGAAATCTAGTTGTTGTTGAAATGCTTGTAGGCGGGCATATTCCATGGTGAGGAAACTTTAGATGGGTTCCCTACAAATTTTGAGTGGAAAATTTTAATATGTTAAATAATAGGACAACTTGAATTTGGGATAGCAGATAAGTGGGGCAAAGTTAAAAAAACACAATAATACTAATCAATACCTAAATGAGCAGGGTCACTTACTGAAAGGTAGTCACCGCCGGCTTCTTGACGTCTGCCGAAGGTTCAAGAAAAAAAGTATGATGCGTACTAAGAAGAGCACCGGAGTTGTGGTACCAAAGCTGCATCAGTTTTCATTGGTCAAAAAGGGCGTAAGTTAATAGTATTTTCCAATGGCTAAAAGATTGCAAAATTCTAACATACACAAACAATATTTATGATGTAAAACAGAAACTTCTAATTCCAATAAGCCCAAAAAAAGTCATACTAAAACATTAACAAATAAAGAAATCCAAAAAAAGGAATAGGCAGATACCTTTGGAGACGGCACCAAGATGAACTCAAATATCGATGAAGAGGATGAAGCAGAGGACTCCTTGGACCCAAAAAGATCAGAAGTGAATGAAGAAGAAGAACCAGATTGCTTTCTTTTGTGAGAAGTGTATGATCGCTCCTAGGTAGTTAATGGCGGAAATGTACATATACTAAAACGTGGTATGATGATAGTGGGAAACGTGGGAGGAAATATAGGAGTGGTTATAGGGTGAATTAAGAGATAGTGGGAATTTTTGAACTTTAAATTTGATTGGTGATAAGGTGGTTATTATTCACTACATTTTATGTATTAAAATAAATACAAAAATCTAGAAAAAAGAATGAGAAGTTTAGAAGTCATTGAAAGGGTTTCTGCTAAAAACCCCTTCTCAAATTTATATAGATATAGATGGTGATATTTCCTAAGCGTTTCCACTGATCACAGACTCTCAGTAAGTTACTAGCTACCGTTTTCTTTTTCATTATCATCATCTCTTGTCAATTTTTTTTCCCCAAAAGGTAGGCATCTCTGCCCCTATCTGGCGTCCCACCGCTCACTCTCTAGATTATGGTTGGCGTGACTATCATCGCATCACTCTGTAATTCTTGAATCGTGATCCGGAAGAGAGCCCAAAGTGATTGAACTCTGTTCATTCAGCGTGTCTTATTTCGCCATTAACGAAAAGGGGGGGGGGGGGGGTTGGGGAGAAAAAGGTTGCATTTTCTCCTTATTTCTTGGCGGATTGAAAAATTTAGGTGACGATGGGTGAAGGAGAAATAAGGACAGAGGGGGTATGTGATGTCGATGACACGATTTTCGTGGCTGTGGGAGAGAATGTGGAGGAGGGCAAATCTTTGTTGTCCTGGGCATTGAAAAGCTTTGCTGGAAGAAATATCTGTATTCTTCATGTTCATCAGCCTACTCATTCACCTTCCCTCAGTAAGTTTAGCCATCTGATTCTTTTGGTTATTGGGTTTTTCAAGTTTTTCAGATAATTGTGTGTTGAATTGGTTGCTAAGATAGTAGTATCTGTTCAGACGAAAAGAAAAAAACAGAGATAGAGCCTTTTAATTATCTCTGGATAATAATGGGCTTGGTCGTGATTTCAAACACTAGAATTGTTTTCTTATTTCCTTAGTTTTGGTTCCTCTGTTTATGCAAGTCGTTATAGTAGCATAGAGTTTGAAGTGTACGTACATGCACTATTATTCCACAGACTGCGTCGCGTGTATGCTATAATGTACTTGTCCATGTACTTTACAAATCAAGAATTCGATAAACTCCACTGGTTGGTAATGAAATTTGAGATCAAGATCCACTGCAACTATTGTTGGCATGGAAAGTTAAGAAGTTTTAGACTGGATATCCATACATATTCCTGGCTTTGCCATTATAGCAAAGTTTCAAAGAGTTTGGCACTGAATAGTTGCTCTGAAATTGTTTGCTGAGTGAAGTTCCTATTTACTGGCCGTCAGGTTGTCACGTGTGGAAGGAGTGAATGGTTTGAGGGAGTATTATATGACAGCTTAATGATAATTTGGTTGAGGGAACTGACGAAAATCATGGTGGATGCAACTTTAAGCAGGATTTTTTTTCCCTTTTGGCAGCATTATTGTTTGATTTTCTCTGCTGTACGACTCCTGACATTATTGGTAAAAGAGACTCCCAGAAGGATACTAATTCAAAAATATTGTCCTAATACTTTAACGCCTCTATTATGATGAACTTTCATTACGAAAATCTGGTCTGGTACTGTTGATTATGCTGTCTTGTTACTCTATTTGGTTTGTATGTCCAGGCTGAAAATTTTCTTTTAATTCTCAACATGATTGTGCCTCATTTCTTGTAATATGTTTATAGTGAATGAAAGGCTTTCAGAAGCAGTTGAGAAATTTCAGGAAATTGAACACCAAAAGATGCACAGCATTTTGAATCAGTATCTTCAACTTGTTGAGCAAGTCGAGGTAGTATCTCATCTCATGCTACCAAGTCCTTTTCACTGCTTTACAAGATTAATATAAGTTGGCATCAGACATGTCATTTATTTATATACACTTGAACCAAAATTAATGGTAAAAGGTACTGTTTGCTTGTCGTCTCAGAGACAATGACGTTATGTATTTTTGCAGATTCGACCAGGTAAAATTTGGATTGAAATGAGCAATATCGAGCAAGGAATTCTACACATCATTTCTCATCATGGAGTTAAATGGCTTGTTATGGGAGCAGCTGCAGAGAAATACTACTCCGAGTATGAAATTTAATCAACTTCATAAGACTTTGTTTCTTTCTTGAAGTTGAGTAACACTTGTCGAGGAGGTGTCAAAAGCACATACCTATTGGAGGCTAATTGTGCCACCAAAAGTTTATTTTCCTGATAGTAACTTTCTTATGTCCTTTATCTTTGTTAATCATTTATTCATCTGATTCAGACTCGACTAGATTGCAGGAACTTGTCAGAACTCAAGTCAAATAAAGCAATTTTTGTTTGCCACCATGCACCAGTTCCATGCCAAATTTGGTTTTCCTGTAAAGGTTGCCTCATTCGGACTAGGTATTCTGAACATTCTACTATTTTTATTTTCCATTTGTCCTGCTCTCGTGTAGTATTCCTCTTCATGTAAGTAGTCCCCCTATTGCTGTACCATAATCTTTTTTTTTTTCTTTTCCTTCTTGATATGTAATTTCGAGCTTGGGATCTGAATTAGGCTAAGTCTAGCCTTCCAAAAGCCTGAACTTCCACGCTAACACCAAGCAGATCATTGTTAAATAGATAGATTCTGACTTTCTTAGAAGGTATATTTTTGTCACTGGAAATCTGAATTCCAGGCAAAGACAATTTAAGGATGATTGTTAAGTGTTCAATTTTCTGAAGATTTAACTTTTTTAGAAGGTTTAATGTTGTTCTAAAATTCTTACTCATTGCTATTAATTGTTTCAAATCTAATCTGACGTTTGTGCTTTTACTGTTAAGCAGATTATATAGTCTCTTTTCTCATATTTTCTTGTTGTGGTGGCTAAAGTAGATGAAGTCTCACTTGAGACTCTGTTAAAGTTGTTGTGGAGTGCCATCTTAAGGAAAGCTAAATAAATTCCAACCAGATTGGATTATACTTTGCAAGTGGATTTTGGGAGAGGAACATGAAATTCTACTGTGAAGCAGCTTTTCCATTGTAATGTCCATTATTTTGAAAAAACTGTAGTGGACCCTTCCGAACTCTTTTGCCCTAGATAGTGTCAGGACTTGTTCTGTAACTTTTCTTACTAATTTAAGATCCTTAATTTTCTCTGCTTTCTGTGGCTCTTTATGTTTCAAACTGTCAATTTTCCAGTCCATGGACAAGGATTGCCTTAGTTTCATGTTTCTTTTGCATTACCCAGTAGGCATGCGGATTTTGTTCTAAGAGTACATATTCTTATCTAAACATCATTTTGTCATTTTGAGCTGCTGTACTTTCGAAATGATGAAGAGAAGAATAAGAACATTGACTTAACAAAAAGTTAAGGGGAGAACAAATGTAGATGTTAGTATATAACAACTCAACTATGATAAAAAGGGAATGTAAAATCATTGTTGTACACAGTATGACTTTGGTTGCATGTATTAAAGAATCATTGTCAAGGTTTACTAATACAGGTTTGTAATCCTTTTCTTGAGCTAGGTCTGATGAAATTGGATCTCATTTAGCTGGGGTTGTGCCATTATCTTCTAAAACAAACAAGGTGACATCATTTTTGCAACATCATAAAGAAGATGCTGACAAAGATGTTAAGATTACAGTGTCTGAATTTGAAGAAAACATGGTTCATGGTCAGAATTTAACACATTCAATGACTGGAGATGGCTCATCATTATACTTACCACATTCAATGACTGGCGATGGCTCATCATTATACTTACCAAGCAATTCGCAAAATTCACCTTTTTCTTCATCCGTAGATTTTCTGGTATGCATGCTTATTTCAATTGAAAGTCAAGTTGTTGGTAATCATGCAGCTTTTGAATTTTGAAACAGAGAGCATTTCCCTTGCTATTTTCAAGAGTCACTGAAGTTGAATGAACTTGATGAAGGATTCTTTCTTAATATTCATTTATAAGCAAAATTGAATCAAAAGCGTTGTTTCACTATATTTTTGCCAATCATTTAAAACCCCTGCTTTGTATGTTTGGGGGCCATATTTCTTTATGCCTACTGAAATGTTCCAGTATGATTGGATGTGAGACTTTTGGGGATTACTACAACATGGTAGTTACTGAGACAGTTATTTAGTGATCACCAACTCCTAACTTGTTGGGGAAGTGATTCCAGGGAGATAAACTTGAAGTGAAAGGAAGGATTGATAATCAATCAGAGTGTGCTATTATAGATGCTGAAAAGTCTAAGCAGAGGCAAACTGAGGAGCCAGTAAGAGGATGGAGAGGTGACAGAGATATGTTGGAAACATACACGGTAGCTTTGTTTGATCAAAGTTCATATGTTTCTTTCCTTCCTCCTCGTCTACTGCCTTCTTTTTCAGTTTTATTGTTGTTATATCTCTGTAAAGTACATGCTATTATGGGAGTAAAATACTTGCATTTTTTAGAACAGTGCTTGGAAGATGCATAGCTGAAGAATTTGTTTGATCAAACTTGAGGCATTTTCTCTGCCCCTTCTTACCCTGAAAAGGCAGGGGCACCTGAAAAAACTTGGGATGTTTTAGAACAGCTCTTGCTTCTGCCCTTCATATGCATAATTTGGCCAATAGCTGCATATACAAATTTAAGTTTTTTTAATGAACTGTGCTTTTTGTTTATGTGTCAGTTTATTTTTTTATTTCACTCTTCTGTTATCAAAGAGATATATGTACAACCATTTGCATTAAAGCACTTACCTACTAGCTTCCAAAATGAATTTATTGACTATTTCTTGAGAAGCTAATCTAGAACATAGCAAAATGATCTGCATCTTCTATTACTTATCTCTCATCCTTCATTCTTATGCATTATGATAGGCTGAAGCATCAGAGACTTTTTACTTGAAAGAGATTAACTCGAGAAGTTATATGGAAGATTTGCTGAAAAAGCAAAGGCAAGAACTAGAAAAAATGAAAAATAAGCACAATCAAATCGTAAAGGAACTTCAGCTGGTCCAGAACCAAAAGCTTTCTTTAGAAAGAAAATTCATGGAAAACTGTTCTACAGAGGAGGAGTTAGAGGAGAAGATTCTACAAGCAGTGAAACTCTTGATAAGTTTCAAGGGGAAGCGTGATCTGCTATGGAAAGAGCAGGAAAGGGCATTAAGAGAATCTCATAAGTTTCAAAAAATGGTAAAAGAAGATGTTTGTGCCATGCATGTCTCTCATTTCTTTGATATTTCTTTCTCGGAGATCATTGAGGCTACTCGAACTTTTGATCCATCGATGAAGATTGGAGAGGGAAGATTTGGGAGTGTTTACAAGGGAATAATTCACCATGTCAAGGTAGCTATAAAGATGTTGCCCTCTTGTGGTTCTCAAAGTGATTCCGATTTTGAACACAAGGTAAAATCCCTTACTCTTGACATGAACTATCCTATCTAGATGAATGCAATTTCTTTAGAAAAAGATAAATTGCATTGCATTTGCTGTTCTGGAGTTTATTCCTGTTGTTTATAGTGTGAAAGAATTTGATCGAAAAAAGTACATTTTAAACTGGTAGGACTTATTCCATTCCCCACAAAGGAAAGGAAAAACCTTTGGCATTATCAAACCTTATACCATCTTTTTGGGTCTCTGGAGTACTTTCATAGTGGTGACTTTACTAATAATTTAAATTCATTTGCCTCCTTAGTTTACTCCATGGGCTGCCATTTCATCCTCTAGGTTCAATAATTAGTCGCCATGAGTGAAGTTGTCCTATCTTTGTTCAGACATAGTTTTATTTTGTAAAAGCTGAACATGAATGTGGAATTTTTCCATCTTTATGTAGTGTTATGTGTTATGCAGTATGGCTATTTTTTTTCTTGGAAACAATGAATTGAATTGGTATTGGTGAAAGCTTTACAATATGTGGACAAAGGGCCTACCTTCTTTTTTTTTTTTTTAAATGACAAAGGCCCTACTTAACTATGCAAATTGTGCACATTAGCACAAAGGAACAGAATTTATCCATTGCTCATCATGATAAATGCTCAAAGCACAGGTACTAAGATTGGCAACTCATATCCATATTATCTTTTTCTACTAAACAAAAAGAGCGCATGGGAAATTAGCTCAAATTATGGATACCAGCCAGCAGTATTGTGCAGTATGGCTAGTTGGAAGACAGTGGTTTATGTTGTAGTTAAGACCAATCATTCAAATTGCCCTACTCAAATCTTTTGAAAATGCAGTAAAAATAATCCTTGTATGTGCACCTTAGCAATTACATAGAAAAGGTGTAATGTGACTGTTCATGTAAGCTGCAGGGGAAAACGCAATGCAGCTTTATTCCTCTGCTTGTGTAGGATTTGAAGTTCCCCTCCCTAAAAAAAATAAAAGTTCTCTTTTAACCCTATCATACATGATCTCTGTATACAGTTGGAGAAGTTACTGCAAATGTGTTTTGTAATGTCACTGTCAACCAGAAGATAAAGCATTGTTTGGATTGTAAGTTATTTGGGATTATTTGGGATATTTTTACTGTAACACTTTTTGTGATGTGATGTATGTGAGATAAAAAGGTAATTGGGAAGATAAAAAGGTGTATTGGAAATTGTAATGATGATGTAAGTAAATAAAACTGGGTAAATTTTTGAAGATGTAATCTGTACTTTGTCACTGGGGTGATGAGCTTTGGATGCTTGCCAAGTGAACATCTTAACTGGAGAAGATGAATAATCCCATGCTTGATGGTTATTAGGTAGAAATGGTTCATCAGGGCATTCAGAATTCTAGATGAAATTTCCGTGAGTCATTGTGTACCAAGTAAATAGTTGTTATTAACTGTTTCCATATTTGTTTGATTGACACAGGCAGAAATTTTAAGCAGGGTCAGGCATCCAAACCTTGTCACACTGCTTTGTGCCTGTACTGAATCTAGGTCACTTATTTATGAGTACCTTGAAAATGGAAGCCTTGAAGATCACCTTGCTGGCCATTTGAAAAGTCGTTCTCTTCCCTGGCAACTTCGCCTAAGAATTGCTAGCGAGATATGCTCTGCCCTCATCTTCCTGCATGCACACAAAAGCAGTATAGTCCATGGTAATCTAAAGCTTAGCAACATCCTTCTTGATGCCAATTTTGTCAGCAAAATAAGTGACTTAGGTATCAAAAACTTCCAAAATGATGAGAATCCATATGGTAAGAATGACTTGGAGGCTTCTATATATCTCGAACCAGAATATGTTGATGGAAGGCATGTGACAGAATCTGATGTATACTCGTTTGGAATAATACTATTACAACTTTTAACAGCAAGACCTGCCTCCAGTATAATTAGAGATATGCGGTGTGCCATGGAAGTTGGGAATGTAAGTACTGTTTTGGACCATTCAGCTGGTGACTGGCCCCTTGAGCAAGTGACACTGTTGGCTTTTTTGGCATTAAGGTGCTGTGAGGAGAACCGACTCAATCAACCAGACCTAGTGGCAGAAGTTTGGCCTGTAATTGAACCTATGAGAGACTTGTGCACTTTGTCATGCTTGGGTTCAACTTCTTCGCGCTTGGATTCGACTGCTCAGCAACGGATTCCTTCTAATTTTGTCTGTCCCATATTTCAGGTAATCCTGAGAATTACTCGAAATTATGCATCGCTTGCACAAGCTGTGCAGTTTAGGACATTACGGACTTTGAGTTAACATTAGGGTGGCATGCTCTGATTATCTGACTGTAATTGGTATTATTCTGTATCTTGCATGACTACCATTTCCATGAAACAAAATCACCATGCTTTTTTGCCCTATCTGTTAAATTCATGAGTAAGTTTCCAGTTGGTGGTGCTGCAGCAAGTGATTGGTGATTAGAGTGCCTTGGGGAGGCCTAGTTAGGAAATCACAATATTTGCCGGAATAATTGCATCATTTCTTGTTTTCAAAGTCTGATGTACAGAAAAGGCTGTCAGCTTTTGAGCCTTTTTGCTTTTCGCTGATATGCTTGTTCTGGGTTTGAATTTGTAGGAAGTAATGAAGGATCCACACATAGCAGCTGATGGTTTTACATATGAAGGCGATGCAATAAAAGGATGGCTGAACAGCGGTCACAAGACTTCACCTATGACAAACCTACAGCTCGATCATTGCGATCTGCTTCCTAACTACGCTCTTTACTATGCAATTCAGGAATGGCAACAAAAGTCCTGAAACATTTTCTTGCTTTTTAGGAGTACATAGACCTGACAAGCATTGGTACATACCTTATAAATGCGTAATACAGTGTAAAGAGAAAACATAGCAGTGCAAGCTACATGTGCCTTGAGTCATATGATCAACTATTCCAGGAATGAGGTCTTTCAAACCACTGGAAACATTTTCTGTAGCATATTTAGAATATGCTGATGTATGTTTTATATTTGACTTGAAGGCCAAAGTGTTGTTCTCAGTTGGTTTAGGTAATTCGACTGCTGAAGTATGAAACGTTTTCCTGCTTTCTAATTTTCGAGTCTCTCTGGGTTATGATCAGACCAAACTCTTGAATAGGAATTGCTAGAAGCGTATGGTGGTCCCCTACGTCTGCATTAAAAACTCTGGAGTATGCTTTCGAAAATCTTGAATTTTTGACCATGACGATGGTGGTGATAGAGATTCTTCTCTGCTCTAGGGACGGTATAAAGAAGCATGTGTTCAGATTGCAGATTGAGCATGAAAAGAAGTAACAGCAGAACAATGTTCAAAACTTACAATTGCAACAAAATTTCAGGTATATTATTGTATGCTAAAGAAACCAGCGTGCGTTGGACCCCTTACCCTTATGCAGTTATGCTGGCTCTGTCACGCTTGCAGGCCAGCATGGATGAAGGATCTTCACTTTAACATCCGTGGTCGGCTTCTTGTATCTACTCTGCCCAAGCCCTGTTTGGCTCTTATAGTTAATCCGGCCCAGCACCATCTCTGTCTTAATGAATTGTCTTGCCTCTAGCGATTATTGTCGCGGTAATTACTTTATTGGAGTATCTGAACATGTAATTATAGTAATTGGACTCCAAAATCTCCTCCAATTGGACCTTCGAAGTTGCTAACTGTAATTACACCAGTATCACTCACAGTCCTACCCTTGGGCTAATCTAGACTCACTTGCCCCTGTTGACCCGTGGAAAATGCTTGTCTCAGTTCTAGTTCCATTTGGTGGATTTGGGTTGTTGGACTATGATGGTCGGGTCGGAAGGCGACGTGGGGAGGAGGAATGTTAAAGGATTTTGGCTACCGTGGAAGGCAGTTTTTCTTTTTTCTTTTTCTATTTTCCCTGGAGTGAGGGGGTAACAAGACAAGAGCACTGGTTTGGTTTGCATAATTTGGAGAAAAAATGGTTGAAATTAATTGTTTCCAAATAATAAGAAAAAGGTTACCTTAAGAAAATCAGAGCAAAATTCTGCGGAATTTTTGTCGATGCAGACAAGCAGGGCAGGGAGGTACTAGGTAGGTGTATGTTGTAATCTTTAATACCAGAGGGGAGGTTTGTGCAATAATGGTAAATGTTGTGGGGGAGGTATGTGACATTATTCCACTTTTTTTTTTTTTGTACTAACATTAGATGGCGCTGGGAAGGGTGGTCCCTTGTCACTGCTCATTATGACGCTAGCATGCACGTGATTCACATGACGTACAACCGCTGTTTACACGTCACTCTAGAGTGTACGATTCTATTTCTATCACTCTCCATCAGCGCACGCTTTCGAAAGGGTGACGATGAAATGTAGAACGTACGGATTTGCCCAAATGGACCCGAATTATTCAATTCTGGCTTTGCTTGGAGCCCAAGCCACAACTCCTGTAGTGCCTACAGGAGCGTGACGTGCAGATGCTGAAGTCACCAGCGCCCTTTTTTTTCCCTTTATTATTTTAGTACTACTTTATATATATATATATATAAAAAAAAGTAAAATGTTTTGAATCAGATCTCTCGCTCTTCCCTTATATCATCTGATCCATCCATTTTCCCCTAGTAGTTAGTACCTTCTAATTTCTATCGTAATTATATTATGGCATTCTTTTCATTTTTGGTGCTAGTAAATGTATGAGATCAATCGAGAAAAAGAAATGGAGAAGTGGAGAAGTGGAACAATTATTAATAGGGAAAAAAAATTCCAATCCATTAAACTATTGAAATGATATATTTTTTAGGGAAATTCTATAATGTGGTATATTACGATAAATCACATTGTAGAAACAAGAGCGTGACATTAACAACAACAACAACAAAAACGCATGAGATACTACAAATGTAATATACCACATGGTAGATTGGTAATTCAACTAATAAAAGTTTCAAATTGGTAATTCAACTAACAAAAGTGTTAATTGATGATCATTTTCATGAATTTCGTTATTAAATCTGCCGAAAAAACACTACACGAATAGGTAATTTTATCCGGTGGCTGTTGTAACTCTTATTTATGCTTTTATTTACTGGATAGAGTCTTAAAGAGTAGTGCGGATATGACAGTAAGAGTCTTTTGTTTTGATCTGATCCGCCATTAATTTTTATCTTTCAATAAATTTGATGATTGACTGGAAGCGGGAGTATTACCCAAAAAAACGAATGAAAGTGGAAGAAATGATCTGCTCTTGTAGTGCTTTCAAGTTGATTTCACGATGAAATCCATTGGATTGGTCATTAGTGTAACATTTTTGCTAGTTGAGTAATCAATTTGAAATTTTTAAAAAATTGATTTTTCAAAAGTATTACTTACATCATTTGAATAGTTTAATGACCTTGGAATGGGAAGGAAAAAAAAAGACCTAGGATGTTTTTATTTTTTCCCCTCGTCAGTATTGCTCGAGGTGCACACTAGCACTTAAGTTGGTTATCATTTTTCACATAATCTTAACTATTTCATGCCATTTTCATTGTATTTCTATATTTAAAAAAAGAATGATACAAAAGAAACTGGTGACCACGTAAAATATTGTGAAGTGTCATTTTGGAGAAATCACACTTTTTGCAATATGCTTTAATGAGAATCATTTGAAACAAAAAACACTTTTTAACATTATCATATAAACAATAAAATTTTTTTTTCAATAAATGCTCAATGAACACTTGTTAATATACTTAAATTACATATTTTTTAGTATTAGTGGGAGGGGTCGAATCGAAACTTCTTGCTTATATTCCTTCCTTCTAAATCACCCAACCCATTCATTCTTCTAAAATTATACTTAATTTATCATATAAATACACACAATCATAATTATTGCATTATTGTATTTATATAATTTCACAAATTAATTACACTTATTTCAAAAAAAAAAAAAAACTAACACATGAGATATAGGCACCGTTTACCAAACATTACGAGTGTGTTTGGATTGTAAATTATTTGAAATAATTTTGTGAAAAAGTACTGTAGTACTTTTTTGATATGATGTATGTGAGATAAAAGTGTGATTGAAAAATGTGTTGATGATGCAAACAAATCAGTGTATGTAAATAAGGTGTAAATAAAGTGAAATAGAAGACAATCAAAACACAACATGTAAAAAGAGGGGGAAAAGTGAACATGCGGTAATTTGCTAAGAATTAATAACAGAATATCAGCTCTCTACCCTTCATCGTCAATTTTTTTTATTATCAAACTCAGGGACTACTTGATTAAAGGGTTTGGGAATCATAGAATGGAATAAACCCCTTATTTGTTGCTTGGGTTAAGCCTATTGGAATGCCATTTTTGGAATCATTTCTAAAAAATCATTCCTAAAAAATCATTCCCGAGCAAATTGGGAGGTTTTGGACAAAACTCTCAACTCATTCTCTCAGACAATATTTATAACGGATCTACCCTCTCTTTCTCTCCATCACACACCGCACAAAATCAGAGTCTTCTTCTTCATCAGTTTTCCTATCTCTTATTCTTCAATCAATCGCCGCCCATCACCTTCATCGGACATCTTCTTTCTCATTTCAAAATCCTAAGTTCAGGTTCACAAATAGTAGCAACAGCTTTTCAAGATCCGAGAGCCTATACGAGAAATTAGACCATATAATAGATGCTTTGCTTGAAAAGGTTGAAGTTTCCAAGGTGGAAATTGGAGAAGATTTTATTGATTGGGCAAAACATTTCTTAGAACCAAACAATGCCATGAGTGGTGAAGTTCTGGTGGAATTTTTTGATTGCGTTCTGGTAAATCTGAAGGAGTTGCTTAAGTTTGAAGACAATTTGATTCTGTCTTTGAAGGAACAAATCTCAACCCTTGAAGTGAATCTACGATTCTTGAAAAACTTTGTCATCTTCACGAATAGGCTATGCAGTAGGTATGAGAATATCAGATTATTTTTTACTTCTATTGAAGATGCTGCAAATAATAGTATTTCGTTCTGGTGTTGGGTGGGATGGAAGAAGTAGAGAGTCAAAAGTTGATGGTGATAGAGACAGCGACATTGTAACCCTTCATTCTAAAGTCATAAAGAGCTGGTGTTTTATTGGAGAACATGTTTATTTTTATTTTATCCGATAAATAAATTTGTTTATGAGAAAATAGATACTCTGTTCTTATAATGGAGGAAAATCATAAAGAACTAGTGTTTCATTGAAAAACGAGTTTATTTTTATTTTATCCTATAAATAAATTTATTTATGGGAAAATGGGTACTCTGTTCTTATAATGGAGGAAAGCCATAAAGAACTGGTCTTTTATGGGAAAATATGACTTTTGTGAAAGTGACCGCGATTTGGTTTATGAAATTATCCCAAAAAAAATTTAGAATGAATTTGTTTGTTTTGAAAGTTGTATAACGGTTGTTAAACTTCAAATATCCCTTTCTTAAACTTCAAAATTTACAAAATCTCATATTTTTGTTAAATACAAAACCTACCAGTTTCTGCAATTATCCTTTTATTTTATAAGAATTGTTATATCATGGGTAAATTTGGAATTTAATTACATTTAATTCCGAAACACTCATCAAACCAAGCATCAGAAATTGGAATGATGATAATTCCAATGTGTGAACCAATCTAGATATTGGAATGAAAAGTTTAATTCCAAAACTAAAGTCTATGATTCCATTTCCATTTTCGATTCCAATATATGAAACAAACACCCCCTCACTTACATAAGGCGACGTAAATTAGCTTGGACCGTACTTTGTAATATAAAAAAGCGCATGTAACCAGCCCGTGCTTGGTTCATGGGTTTCGAGGGCAGTAAATGGAAATTGGAATGACTCGCACTTGAGTAGATCCGGTTTTCAAACACTTAATAGCCCAGATTGAGTTACACAATTTCACTAAATGATGTAACACAATCTGGGTCATTGGATCCATAAAGACCAGATCAACTCAAGTTTTGGGCAATGGAAATAACTATTAGTGATACTCATTGATATTTGATATTTTGGTGATAAATTTATGGTAATAAAACACCAAAAACTCTTCGATCAGCATTTTCAAGTAATCGAAAAATGTGTTTATAAAAAAAATATATTTTTATTAAAAAACGAAATTGCAGACAAGGCCTAAGGCTGATGTCAAATGGTAAATAAGTTAATATGATGGTTCAGGTAAAAGAGTACGTGACCACCTTGGACTTGTCCATTTCAACCTTCCAAACATCAATTGTTTGGAGTATAAATTTTCACATATTATCGTGACATGGACCAATTAAACACTAACTAAAGGATGTAATTGTGTTACAAAGCATCCAAACTTTATTATGGACCTGTTTGGAACCTGAGTTTTTAGGGAGTTTGTCTAAAACTTTACTGTAGTGTACTGTAGAAGTTTTTGAAAAAATTTTGTAAAAATTTTTGTAAGGTGAAAAACTTTTTTGTAGAAGTTTTGTTAAGATAAAAAATTTTATAAAAGTTTTTGTAAGGTGAATTTTTTTTCCTTTTCTTTTTTTTTTTTCTCTTTTTTTTTCTTTTTTTCCTTTTTCTTTTTTTCCTCTTCTTCTTCTTCTTCCTTCCCCCTCCCGCCACCCCTCTCCTCCTTTTCCCCTTCTCCTCTCCTCTGCATTTCCCCCCGCCTCCTTCTCCCGCCAGCCCCATTCCCCAGCCAGCCCCTCTGCACGCCACCCCCTCCCCGCCAGCCCTTCCCCAGCTGCCGCGCCACCCCCTCTGCCCCAGTGCCGCGCCACACCCTCTGCCCTTCCCCTCACCTCTGCCGCGCCACCCCCTCTGCCCCAGCTGCCGCGCCACCTCCCTTGCCCCTTCCCTCCCCTCTGCACGCCACCCTCCCCCACCAGCCCTTCCCCCGTGCCCGCTAGCCCCTCTGCCTGCCCCTTCCCCCTCCCCTCTGCACGCCACCCTCTCTGCCCCGCCACCCCCTTCCCTATTCCCCTGTTCCCCTGTTCGCCCGGTTCTTAATCATTTGGAGGTCAGCACCTGCGGATTAGCGGACCTCGCTTCATCCTTTGGAGATGAACGAGAAAGCCTTCTCCGCTGTAACGATTGAGCGGGACGGCGATAATGATGAAGACGACGTCGTCCGGGCCTCCGGGGAGGCTTTCATATTAAGCATCATCTGGAATTTTGGAAATTTAATGCAAAATTTGATTTTTTTTTTTCCCGCCTGGGGGTTTGCATAGAATTGCAGGATTGAGGTGCTTATGACTTGTGAGAGAGAGCAGAGTTAAAGGAGCAAAGGAAAAAAGTTTTTTTTCCCGCCGTCGGCTAAGATTTTGGAAAAAAGTTTTTTGTGTATTATTTTAAAGTGTGTAGGTAAAAAATTTTGATAAGTTTTTTGGGGTTCCTGTAGCAAAAGTTGTTAAAAAACTAGTAGCTAAAAAACTTGGCCAAAAACTTCAATATTTTTTCATTAAACCAGTCGACTTTGTTGGTCGAGAAAAAATGAGGACTAAATATCACATCACAGCTTGACATACACTTTTTTTTTTTTTAACAAAAAATTTAAAACGACAAATGTTACCCCTTTCTAAAGATCATTGACATTTTTTTTTTTGGGGATAATGGGTAATCAGCACCAATCAAAGATACATCAAAATGTTAAAGTATATTTTTCTTTAAAAATTTTTAAAAATAAAAAATCCAAACGGAATCTTTTCGACTATAATAAAACTTCAAAATTGTTACGTAGAATCGATTAACATTGTAAAAAGTTATACTGTATCGTTGATGGCTTATTTCTTTGAATGTCGATGGAAATTCTGTCTTCTAAAATAAAAAGAAAAACTGAAATATCTTTTCTTCTTATTATGGGGAGGAATATTCTCGCAAATTGGCGTGCCTTATAGCACGAACCGCCCAAAAAAAATTTTGGCAGAGGCTTTCCAGAGCGGATTGCAGAGGGAGGGAGCTGTCCTTTCGTAGCATTCGTCCCCGGTAGTGGGGTATGATCCTGCCAGTAAGACTAACAAAATCTTGAAAATGTTCTATATTCTCACCAAGAAAAAAAAAAAGGGTATAGTTTCCATACTTACTGCTAAGGGTTCCGTCTCCGCCTTTATAAATATTCCATCTCATTTCCATTCCTCCCTTTAATTCTCTCTCTATCTCCGTCCCATTCCGTCTCCAAGTTTCGCCGATTGCTCTTTTTCTGATTACAAGTTTCTCTCTCTTAATTTAGTCGGCCGCAGGTGTTCCGGGAGCGGGGAACTTCAAATCTATCGATCATCGGAGATCTCTTTAAACCCCGACTCCTCAGTGGTACGTTTAACTATCCGGACTTGTTCTTTTCCTTCACTGCATGGCATGTGCTCATCGCAGATCATGTGACCTAACCCTAGTTTTTTCCCCCTTTGGTAAAAATTTCCGCCATAATTTTCTGCTTCTGCTAATTGATTTTGTTTTTGTCTTTCCATACATTTGATCCAGGTTCGCATTACCGGTTATTGAAGGGATTTTCACGTAAGCGCTTATTTGTATAATGGTGTTGTTATCGAGTTCCTTGTTTGATGTTCATAAGAATGTGGTGTTGAGCTCAAAAAGAAAATGTGGTGTTGAACAGTGCTTTCTTGGGCAGGGCTTGTCAAAGTATTTGTGATTGCTTTTGTTGTTGAGTGGTGTTTGTATTGGGGGAGAATCTGTTTATGATAATTTCAGAAGGTGGATCTCCTGTATGTTGGTTGGGAAATTGTATTTTACATGCATTTATTGGGGTAAATGCTGTTCTCCATATATAGTACAATGCCCTACTGTCAGGGCAGTATCCATTGATTGGTTAAATTTTTTATTTTGTAATTCTGCTAATATTTTTTTTTATTGTGCTGGCTGTGTTGTGGTAAATTCCGCATAAAAAAAAGGCTTAGAGGCCTGGGTCCTTTTTTTTTTCTTTTTCCTGTTTTTCCCTCTCATCTACACTGTCGCTACCATTGGGATCTGTTGGTCACTGCTGTAATTTTTGTTTTATGGTTGCTAATCTTTTCTCCAATTTTCTGGTTGTGTTAGTGTAACCGCCCTTGTTGTTTTATTGGTCCAAATGGGAAAAAGGCTCAGAAGTCATGACAGCTTGCTGTAAACAGTCTATAGGATATAGGCTGTCCAATTCCAGAAAGCCTTTTAAACTGTTGAGCTTGTAATATGCTACACTGCCTTTTCAAATTGCTGCTATGCTTTGGGATATAGAATTGGTTGTGTTTATGTTTGGGAAATGAATGCCTTTTCCGCTTTTATCTGTTACAATTTACGTGTTGTAGTAGTATTATCATCAAAACTATACCATCAGTAGCATCTATCTCCTGCTAAGATCAGCTATTTGCAATGTGCATAATGATGAATGGCGTGGAGTGATACACATGGTAAAAAGAGGATCTGTTTGTGAGTCTTAATGTTTGTAATCAAGCTTCTCTTGTTATTTGTTGCTATGGCTATAAATATCTGTTAGTCGCCAAATTTCAGTGAAAAATTCAAAAGGTTTTATGCACTTGCCACAACCTGTTTTCTGAGTTCAGTTGTTCAGACTTTAGCTTCATATACGTGGAGCTATAGAATTTGCTGAAGTTGTATATTGTTCTGCTGTTGAACGATATCATCATACTTTTGAACTTGTCCTTTGTACTCATATGAATTTTTGACTTCTTTTTTGTATATGTCTGTAACTGAATAAACTCTGCTGTTTCACATGGCAGAGGTCACTGAATAATAGATGCCAGTTGCAAAACTCAGCACAGGTGGCACTCTTGATTCCATGAAATCAGGAGATGGGAATGATTCTCTTGATACTGTGAGTCGGCAAACTGTTGGGAAGGAGCCTCATATTTCTCTTTCAAGGACGGGGGATATCCCGGTCCAATGGATTCAGTTGCTTCAGGCCTTAGATCAACAAGGTACTGGAAAATCTGTATGGTCGGATGTTAAATCTGGTGTATAAGGAACTATAAAGTAATCTGTTGAAAAGAATTTTTAGGAAAAAGAAGTAAATACCTTCCTAAATGAAGTTAATCAAGTGGCCTGAAGGTTGTCTTAACCCTTTTCAGGTTATATGTTTTTCAGGTTATATGTTTTAAGACTTAAATTTAGCCTGAACCGCGATGCTGATATTTGTAATTGGAATTTGCAACAGATGGATCTGATACTATAAGCCTTACTACATTTAGTATGTCTATATAGTCATGTGTTTGAAGCTCAATCCATTGGTTTTTTCTACATTCTGGCAGAGCTTCCTGGTTGGCCCTTGCTGACACCTCTGAAGGTTCAGATGGAGAAGTGTGAGAAGTGCGCACAGGAATTTTGTTCACCTGTTAACTATCGAAGGCACATCAGAGTGCACCGCAGATCATTAAATTTTGACAAGGTTTCTTCTTTATATGTGCTTCTGATTTTGGTGCCATAACTGCTGTTTACTGGTGGTTTCTCTTTGAATGATACTCGACATCATATTGTATATTATGGTGTTTCTCTCCTTTTTTTTATTTAATATTTTTATTTTTTACAACCTTCTTTTCTATGGTTGTGGGCCAATAGCATTGCTGTTCTTTATGCTGTTTTCAGGAATCTCATAAGATTAGAGATATGTTGGCAGCTTTCTGGGACAAGGTAATCAATTTTGTTGCAGATCATCTGCAATTGTTTCTTTGTAGGGATTCCAGTAGCTGCAGTTGGTTAATTTTATCTTGTCTTATTTGCAGCTCTCACTGGAGGATGCTAAGGAAGTTGTATCATTGAGGGATGTGACTCTAAAGGTGGCGGCATAGCTATCTTGTTTTCTTAATTGGTTTATTTCTTGTTTGCGTGTCCTCTTTTAAGGAAAGTAGGTTTTTTTGGTTTCACAATTCTATTATTGATTCTCTACAACCCTGGGCTTTCAAAACTACCAATGAAAAGTTCATTTCTGCCTAATTGTCTTAGCTTTGACTTTTATTGGTTTCTCTTTTTGCTGATTGCTTCTGAAATTTGTGTGTTTAGCCAAAGATGGTCAGCAAACATACTATGGCTTTATTGTTGCTTGTCATAAAACATGCTTGAAGTCTAATGAGATCAGTATGTACCATGTTTGGATCCATTATTGCCAGGTTCTTGGCTTTTGAGTTTTGAAACTTCAAACTTGAAGCACTGGCAATGATGGTGATTCAGAAAAAAAACATGAGAATTGCCTCATCTGGATTTGTATATGGGGAGTGATATGCTTGGAAAGTTTTGGTTAAAAAAGAGAAACATGAACGTTTTGGCCCCTGTATCTTGAGATCCCTGTTCTCAAGCTGGAGTAAATGGTGCTACTCTGAGAGGGAGCTTGATCCATAGCTTTTCTTATGTCAGTCCAAAATCACCATTTATCTTTATTCAATAGGAACAATACTGTTTTCATTTTCCAGCTTCATATTTAAGTCTTTTTACTTTATCAAATTTGGATATCTGTGCTGGAAAATCTTTATATTTTAAATATACCTACTTTACTCTTTGCAATGGCTTTTCCTTTTTGGTTCGGTTTTCCCGCTTTTATTTTTTTCTCCAAATCTGTTTGCACTGATGGGGGAGAGGTGAGGTGGCTGATTACAAACTCAATATTTAATGGTTTAGGAATTGAAAATGTTCCTTGGAATACAAGGCAGGATGGTTTTATATATTTGTATTTGCTTCAATAAATACTGTACACCTATGCTTGTTGCTTCTGTATTTTTATCTAGACTTCTATATCTTCTTGTAATTAACTCTGTTATAGGAAGTTACTGGCACTTCAGTTATCAAATCATTGGTTGCATCTCTCCACAAGCCAGGGGTTTGGACACTTCCACAGGTTTATGTCAAGGCTGGATCTACCCTACTGGTAAAGTTTAATTTTGATGTCCTTCATTTTGTTCCTATATGCTTGACTTGACAGTTATGTGTCCATTTCTGTCTTTTATCTTTACAGCTATCACATCGATTGTCTGATACAACTTGCAGGATGTCATTCATGCTAAATCCTCTAGGCTTCCTATATCCTCACAGGAATTATTCAGTATTCTTGATGATGCTAGTGAGAGGACTTTCTTACGTGCTGGCACAGCTGAATCTGTGCTAAAGTATATTTTTGGTGGGAAACCTGGAAGAATTGCCTTTGAGTTGAAGAACTTAGTTGCTTGCACTAGCTTTCTTTTTGAACTGAAGCTGGTAAAGTATTTACTTTTTCTGTATTTAATGGTTGATTATTCGTCATCGTTTCCCATATCTACTGTTGAATTATGCTTTTGGAGATTGTTTGTTCTGTGCATATCACATTTGGATGTCATCATTTAATAGCACTTGCAATCATGATAAAATATCGTAATCTTTTTGGACATCATTACTCAGTGTGCTCGAACTGTCATGTGCTAGTCACTTTAATTCAGAGGGAAGATGCAATAATGTGTGGTTTTTATTTAAAACCTATGTTATGAATCCGTCTTGCTCTCCAATCTAATATGCGTCGTGTATCTCTATTCTTTCTTGTATAGGTTAAAGCATGGGTTGCTGACAAAGATGCTGAGGCCTTGAGATGCCAGAAATTGCTTGTGGAGGAGGAGGAAGCTGCTCAGAAAAGGTGATTGTGGTTATTTGAATGCTTGTATTCATAATATACTATTCATCATTTGTTTTGGCCATCGAAACATGCAGACCTTTCTCATTCTGGTGTTGGTAAACCAAACTTGTGCGTGGGTTGTTTACATTTTTTTGTGCACTCTTTTGAGTGCGAAATTTGGGGAAAATAAGAAAAACAGATAGGACCTTAGGTTCATGCTTAGGAGGACCATTTTGAAACCACTGATTTTATCATGCAACAAATGATGACATAATCTGATACCTGTAACAAATGCAACTTGTGCAGTACTTTTCTGGCACTAGTAGTCTGATACCTCATTTTATCATAAATGCTTGAGCAAAAATATTCATGATATTTATCTGCAGATACTAGAGCCTTTTTGAATTATCTGGATATGTTGTTGGTGAAAGATGCATATATAGACTTGGAGAATTTTGACTTCACTTTTGTTTCTTTTGAAGTCTAGTAATTTTGGGCATTATTTTTCGCTGATAATTTTTACCCTGTAAAAATGACAGGCAAGCAGAGCTGTTGGAAAGGAAAAAGCAAAAGAAGCTCAGGCAGAAGGAACAGAAAGCAAGGGAACATTCAAATGGGGACGGAGTGGCTTTGATTGATGCCACTTCATCAGAGGGATCTTTTCTGGCAGAAATGTGCAGCTCTTCTCCACCTGATTCCAGTCCTGATGCTCCTTGCACTGTAGATGATGGCACCACCTTCCTTAAGCCAGTTCAGCTCTCTAGTACTGAACAAAATAATGACATTGAAGCTCAATCTGATTTAAGCAGTGGCCATTTGGATTCAGGTCTTGTTCAAAATGTAGAACCCACAATGGTATCTGTAAACGGTCGCCGGTGGCGGCAGGTGTCTAAATCCCATTGGGCTGGAAGAAGTGACTTTCATGGTAATCAGAATCATCAAGTTTCAAAACTTGAACCAGTACAAAAGCTTGTCCCTGCCAAAGATCGAGGTACTGTGGTGAGCAGCAGTAAAGTGTGGACCAAGAAACTTAAAGTGGACAATGATGAGGAGATCTTGAGACCCACACTGGAGGAGGCAGTAAACCAATCAGATGAAAACAAGTGTGAACTGATTATTGGCTCTATATCTATACCAGTTACAAACTGTATCTTAAGGAAAAATAAAATCAGTTTAGGAGAAGCTCATTACAGTTGTAGTACTGAGGAAGGTAAACATAAGAGTAATGTTTTGGAGGAACCAGCTAACTCCGACAGCCGTCAATTTGGTTTAAATGAAGCTGCCACTGAACTTCGGATGCCTAAGAGTCTTCATGGTTCAAGAGGTCCATCACCAGTTCAAAGAGCCAACCATGATGCCCAAGACGGTGTTATGGTTGACAAGCTAGAGGATCGAACTGCCTCTGATGGTAGTTGTTTGCAGTCATCCTCTTCGGATGATGATCATAGCCAAAGCAGGGAGGGTTTGACCTGTGTGTACGAAGGGATGGCAATGCCTCAAGGTTTGCAGCTCTCCACTGCGGCTGCCAAAGCTTTTCTTGCACAGAGTATGTTGGTCCTGTAATTTGGTTCTTATCCTCAATTTTCAGTTTCATATGGTGAATGATAATTTCCCTCCAATTATTATCTCGTCCTCGTGTTCGCTTTTGCTTTTCGGATGTGTGAGATAAGTGTATTTGTAATGTGTATGTAGGGTGGAAGGAAGCTATCTCAGCGGAGCATGTGATGACACTGGTGCTTTCGGAGGAGTCTGATCTTCCCGGGCTTCCAGAAAATCAAATTGACATTTCGGCTCTTGATTTTGAAAACGGGCAAGTTGACCTGGGTCGTATTTCGTCTACCGGCGGAATTACTAAAGCTAAGAATAGAACAAATCCTGAAAAGGGTGTTAAGATCAAGTACATCCCCAAACAGAAAGTTGCTTCTTAGGATACAGGAGAGTAATGCGATTTTTGCTTTTGTCATACCCGTTGTGCAGCTAACTAATTGCCATAGCATTCGGTAGCAGAGGTTCCAGTTTTACCAGCGGTCTTCTGTCAAAGAAAATGTTCAAATTTTGAGGATACAGTTTTTGAGTTCCATCCTTTGTTCTTGAGTAGGTGGAGCAAATTTGATTAAGAGAGAGGTTTTCTCGGCTGTTCCCTGGTAGTTCTGTAATAAATTGGGGTTTCTTTTTGGTGTCAGGAGAATTTTGTAAGCCTCATGTCTTGGCTAAACATCGCATCTCGTGTTATGCCAGACACTGTAAAAAGTAGAGTACTATGATATATTCCAGACGCGCCGCCCAATTTTTAAGGAGTATGATGGATTTGTTGTTAGTTAGTATTTGGTTTTATTTTGTCGTTGGTTTGGTGGTTCACTCACTGTCAACTTTGTTGTACGTAGGGTATCTGTTCAGTGGTGAAGGGGGGAACAGTCACTAGTCTAGGCGAGAGTTTTCTCGATCTTGAATTGAATGTAGTACGTAGATGACTTCCCTAATTATTATTATTAGAGTAAAGACGAGCTTACGGTAGTAGTAGTAGTAGTAAGCTGCATAACAAGCTGACTGCAATATGCAATGACGGAGCCAAGGGGGGCAGAGGGGGGCCATGGCCCCCCCTAAGTTTTGAGAATTTTAATTCATAATATGTAAATATGTGTGTAAAATAAAATTGGCCCCCCCTAAATTTTTTCAATTTTAATTTATATTATGAGAGTTGATATATATATATATATATATATATATATATATATATATGAATTAGTCATCTTTGAATGGAATTTCAATTTTGGCCCCCCCAAAAAAAAAATCCTGGCTCCGTCACTGGCAATATGTGAGGAGATAATTTGGAGTAAAATTAGCGCCATCCGTCGTCCTTGCGTAAAATTTGTGTCCCGAATGATGACGCGTTATCCGACATTCTTGTATTAAACTCATTACACAAAAGAGTACTAACATCGACACTTTTTTTAAATTTTTTGGAATTATTATTTTCCAGGATTAACATCGACAATATATTATACGTCCAGCCAGCCTGTCAGACGGGATCAAACAACATGGAAAAAGAGGGGTCCTGCGCCGATTGATCTGCTGAACCGAAAAGTCAAAAAGAGAAGGGGAGGCAAAATAATCCGCCAAATCGAACAGGGAGTGAAGGAAGGAGGGCCGGCGGAGCGCATTGGAAAAAAAAAAGGGGGCCTGCGAATCAGATGCAGTTGACTCCTCAAACAAAACTAGAACCACAAGCCAATAACTGATCGAGCGTTCCCCAGACTGCAGTTAGATGCCACGTAACTGGGACACTGTACCCCCATAGAACTCTGCCTGACTGCCATTTGTAACGTACTCCTTATCACAGAAACAAATCTTCCGCGACCGACCCCTTTTCACAATCTCTGAAACCATTTAACTCTTCCTCTTTCTCTAGTTCCAGAAACACAGAAAAGCAGCCGCAGAAGCCTTCAATTTCTCGTCCAAAAATAGTGAAATTAATAGGTGATATTTTCCCAATATCAGACGAGTACAGAAAGTGCAAAGAAAAATGTCAGGTGGGGTTGGTCCAAGCAGTGACATAAGGCTGCCGAAAGAAGAAGAAGAAGAAGAAATTCATCAACGGAAGGCTAGTTTTCCCAAGGAAGGGGGCACTCAAAGTCAAAAGCCTCCTCAGCCCTCCCGAAGAGGGTTCTTCACTTTTCGGCAGCTAAATGCGCTGGCTGTGATTATCGTTCTCTCAGGTAGTGGAATGGTCAGTATCGAAGATTTCGCTTTTGTAATCTTTTCTCTAGTCTACATATACTTCATATCAAGGGTTGCCTTTCCAAATCATTCCCCCTACGCGGATCCCCCTGTCTTCGGCCAAAGAAACAGGATCCTAAGCCTTTACGTTTTTATCGGAGCATTAGTCGGATTGCTTTTCCCAATAGCATATATTTTCCATGGGATTTTCGAGGGAGACAAGGAGGGGATCAAGGCTGCCGCACCCCATGTTTTTCTCCTTTCCGCTCAGGTTTTCATGGAAGGGGTGTCTTTCAGCGGTGGGTTTGCGCTCCCTATTCGAGTTTTTGTCCCCGTTTTCTATAATGCGAGGAGGATCTTCACTATTGTGGAGTGGTTGAGCAGTGAGATTTATAAGGTGGAAATGGAATATGGTGGCAGTGCTAGAAGGGTGTATATTGGGAGAGCTCTTGCTGTGGCTAATATGGCCTTTTGGTGCTTCAATTTGTTTGGATTCTTGTTGCCTGTTTACCTTCCCAAGGCCTTCAAGATATATTATTCTTCTTCTGTCCGCAAGGCTAAGGACTAATCTGACCGAGTAAGAGGGGAATATGGATTTCTGTCTGTTATTTTAAATGCTTTTAGTTTCTAACGTCATTAGTGGAACCAGTGTTAGTTTTTCTTTTTATCCTGTTGCACGTTCCTTTTGGGTTTAGACGGTTGGGCAATTGGCCTTGTTTGGATTGCCGTTTCCGTCGAAAAATTACGTCATTTTTCGTGATCACATTTCCCTATTACTTTTTTCCCTCACATACATCAAATCGCTACAATAATTTTTTCATGAAAAATCACGGAAAATGCAATCCAAACACAATAAGTACTCGCTGTTTCGGTTGGACTCAGCTCTTCCAGAAATTCATTTCCTTTGTTTTCAGTGAAGAGCAAATTCTGTGAATTGTTATATACTATATTGGTATTCGATACTACTGTTTGATTGGTGACATGAATACAATTTAGAGTCTCCAACGGGGTCTTTGCTGCGTGCACTTGACTTTAATGGTGGATGTGGCATCGGCATCACACGCAAATTTCCCTTGTAGTCTATACGTCTGTTCTCTCAAATTTAGCCTCAAGCTACCTGGACCATGTCTATCTTTCTCCGTAGTCCTCACATTAATATGCCCCTTTTTGTTTTTTTGCGTGGTTGAAGAAAATAAGGAAATGTAGTTGCCTCTAAAGCATCTTGCAAGAAAAGAGTGCGACTGTAATAGGATGTAGACAAGCACAGAGCGGTTGATGAGTTGCAGAAGAAAATAGAGAACCTGTGTCAAACCCGAAAGAACTTGCTCACTGTATTGTATTAGTGTGGACTCTATGCTCTCCTAGCGTTTTGTCTAGTTGCGTCTACTTCGCATCAACAGTAGCCTTCCCAACTCTTTCTTCTCGAGTTAATAGCCTAATAACCGAGTCTAAGGTAGAGAAAACCGGATTCATCATTGCGAGCCCTATTTTCCGCGGTGATCAGTTTAGTTCCTCCTCCAGTGGCTTACAACTTTTAAGCCACTTACCTAGGAGATTAAAGACGGCATAAATACAGCTGTACCACTTGTTTTTCTGATTGCTGGATCAGACTATCATGGAAGGAGTGGCTTTTCAATTTTCATGGTGGGTTTTTCTTGTCTGTTTTTTTATATCTGTTGCCACTCTAGTTTCTGCAATCCGAGGACAATCTTTACTACTGTGGAGCTGTTCAAGATTGGGATTTGCAAGGTGAACCTGGAACATGGAGGCAGTTCCAGAGGGATTTACAGTTGACTGGCTCCGGTGCTTTATATATATGTGGCCTTTTGGGTCTTGTACTTGTTAGGAACCAACCCCTAAAGCGAAATAGGCACGAGGAAAGAGCAGCCTACAAAAACGAAGTGGTATGTACGTAGCCAGTCATCCATAATATCAAACATTAAACTACATTATTTTCACTTTTGGTAAATTTACCGGAGCTATAATGCGATCCTCTTATTCCGCTATTTTGACCATTTCCGAGCACCTCATGGCATCTTTGGGGCATTCGATTTCTCTTGCACTGCCCTAATCCAATGCAATGGATTGTGAAGATGAAAAAAATCCTTTATTTATTGGCCCATAAACTCGCCTTCCAAAAGGCTTTCAAGGTTTGTCTCTGGCATTGAAGTCGTTTTCACCACACTTAAATGGTTTCTTTTTTCATGGTGTTTAACTTATTCAACCTCAAGAAAATTAGTTCCTGGGCTGTGTCTAACTATGATTTGGGAAAACAGCCAAATTTGTGCCTAAACTTTTTACTAGTGCTGATTTAGTCCATAATTTTTGTTTTTGGCCAATTTGATATGTGAATATATGTTGCGGTTCTAATTAAGGACTTCTGCGGCGGCGCTACCACGTAAAAGCACTCGAATCTTTTATTGAATAGCTAAATAGGGGTATTTTGAGAACTTCAAGTATGGATGTTAATAAAACCAAGTAAATCAGAAAAAAATCATTAATTTTTGGGATATTTTAATATTTAAAACTTTTTGAGATATTTTTAAAATTTTAATTTTAATTTCTTTCCTCTTCCTCTATCTTATCTCTCCCCCGTCCCTGCCATCGTCACCACTCTTCTCTCTATCATCGCCACCGCCACCACCTCTTTCTATTATCTTTTCTCTTTGTCTACTACTCTCCTCCTATTCCCTTACTAATGCTACATCTCTTGATCTCATTCCATCAAAGAAAAGTCTAAAAGATAAAAAATCAAAGTTCCCTGATTAAAGGAAGAGAGAAAAGCGATTAAAGGAAGAGAGAAAAATTTTAAAAACTAGATTTTCCAAAAATCCCAGATTAAAGGAAGAGAGAAAAGCTTTCCATTTGTACTCACTTCGTAGGATAGGATTTCTATTCCAAAACTAGATCTTGCAATTCAACTAATTAAAATGGTGACTGCATAAGAACATTTTGAAAGACCCAAGTTCAATATTATAAGTCCTTGGCTTTTCTCCTTAGTTCGTTAAACTCTTTCTCAATTTCAATGCATTGGGATTTGTTGTCCATAGTACACTTCTAGCTATCTTTCTCATTGTTAGATTTCCTGAATGTCATTGAGATGTATCATTTCCTTGGGCAATTGTCCTTCAAAAGAAAATTTTACTACTACTGCACTTCGCTTCTCATGTCTCAAGGGAGAGGTGGGTGGCAAGCAATGGAATTTGGTGGAGGAAGATGATAACCCAAAAATGCCAAAATACCCTTATTTGTTCGGTCTATTAGGAACTAAATTGATGTTTTGTGGTGGTGCCATCACGGAGGTCCTTAATTAGAGCCGCAATATGAGTTCACGTATCAAATTGGGCAAAACTAAAAATTAGGAACTAAATCAGCACTAGAAAAAAGTTTAAGGATGAATTTGACCATTCCCCTATGATTTTCTTTGCTTTGGTTGAAGAGAAAATTATATGTCTTCCATGATATCCTTTGAACAGATTGGAAATGGGGCAGTATGACCGTCCCTGAACGATTAATGGCCATGATCTGGCCTCAAAAATTTGTGCGGCTGAGATCACAAGTTGTAACTCGATTTCCACGCCATGTGTGAGACCCACAAAAATTTGCTCTAAAGTTACGCGATATACAAAGAAAGTTACGCACAGTTGAAAATGAGCAAAATCGTCCGGAACGGTTGCACCTGCAACCGTCCGTGCCCCTTGTCCGAACAGATTACATCTGATGCTCAAACAGTAAAGTAGAAATTTGAGAGAGAGAGCGGTATCTTTTGGTGTGGTAGTTTGTGTAATTTCCTGATAACAAGAAGCTGATTACCAAAAAGCGGATTGAATGCAATAAGAAGACCACTAGTTAGCTATAGAAACTGTAGCGCTGAGGAGGCATCCTAATGAGAAATAAATTCCATTGTCAAACAAACTGCAATAATGTGGTCTGCATTAACGGAAGGTGTAAGCCCTGTGGTACATCAACATCATGTAGTCAGGATTTTCTTTAACAGCATGTAGCTCGCTGGTGACAGCCATTCCGTCTCTTGATAACATTTTTCTGGTTTGAGTCTCGACTCGTTCTAGGACTGTGCGTACCTTGGTTTTGCCCAATAAATCGCACTTAAGCTACCTGTATTTTCCTTCAAAAAAAAAAAAAGCTACCTGTTTTTCTCTCAGTTTCAATTGGCTGCTTCCTTATCTGATTTTTTTTTCATCACATATTTCACTCACTCAACGCAACTCTTCTAAAGGTAAATGCAAGAAAAAACTTTCTATAAACAAATTGTTAGCATAAACAACGCCAGAAAAATCAGCAAGCGTTGCTGCCCATTGGCTGCAAGCAACTAGCATGGGACGCTGGATTTAGTACCATCTGCACGGTTTCACCACCACAAACTTGCACGTCTGTCGTTTTCAATATCTCCTCTTACCTCAATTTCCTTGGGGACTTTGGTTTCCATTGTCTGAATAACCTTTTCAAGATCTTTCTTTTACTCACAACCCTTTTGCCTGGAAATCCCCGTAAATTTTCATTTAACTGAATAAAAAATAATAATTTGCAGAACGGAGAAAGACAAATATGCCGGGTGGGGTTGAAGAAGAAAATTCTCTCCATATATCAAATGGCAAGAAAAGGCCGCAATCCCGAAGGTTTTTCCTCACGTTTCGGCAGCTAAATGCACTTGCAGGGATGATTGCTCTCTCTGTTATGGGCATGGTTAGTGTTGAAGATTTGGCTTTTGTGGTCTTTTCTTTAGCATATATTCACTTCTTATCAAAAGTTGCCTTTCCCCCTCTTTCCCCTCGGCCCAATCCCCGAGTCTTTGGTGAAAAGAACAGGCTTCAAGATCTCTACGTGCTTTTCTCTGGAATAATCAGTTTAGCTTTCCCATCGGCATACATACTCGAGGGTATGTTCCGGGGATACAAAGAGGGTGTCAGGGTAGCTGCGTCACACGTCTTTCTTCTTGCTAGTCAGATATTCATGGAAGGAGTGGCTTTTTACGGTGGTTTTTCCATGCCAGTTTTTGCTTTTGTGCCTGTTTTCTACAATTCAAGAAGGATCTTTACCGTTGCGGACTGGCTGAGGAGTGAATTTTACAAGACTGATGAAAATCCTAGAAGATTGTACATTGGAAGAGGCCTTGCTGTCGTTAATATGGCCTTTTGGTGCTTCAATTTGTTTGGGTTCTTGTTGCCTGTTTTCCTTCCAAGGGTCTTCAAGGTATACTATTCATCTGGGCACAGGGATGAACACTGAATAACACTTGCACGACATGGTATAGAATGAAAAAGGGCTTATGACAAGAATCAAATTCCTACCCGGAAATAGATGGGAATCCAGATTCTCATCTCATTGTTTGGGCGGGGATCGCATCGCAGTTTGTGTACTTGCGACCACTTACGTTAGTATTGAATTTGTACGTATTCTAAAGTCTGCACTATACTATTAGTTTTGTACTTTTTGTGTTTTTTCTTCCTTCCGGCCTTTTGTTCCATAATAGTAATCAGTTTGGACAGATGTAAACTCTCATTACTGATATTAGTTGATTATACATCTCTTCACTCCCAGGACAGCTTGAAAATAAGGAAAAAAAAGACACAACCACACGCATTTTAAGAATCATACTTTTTCGTTCATGATTTTGGTTGCTTCACTTAATTGCCGTGCACATGATGTTGGCTGCTTGTTACTGTGTCCATAGCAGCATAACATATGCCATTTGAAAAAGCCAAGTACCTCATGAGAAAACAGAACCTTGGTTTAGTATATGTAGAAGTTTACTATTGCAATTCTCTTTTTTTTGCGACTAAATTATCCAGATAATCACTAAACTTTTTTAATAGTCAAGATTTGACCACTCAATTATTAGTAGTATGTTTTTATCCATTGAACTATCAAAAGTGTAAATTTTAGACTATTCCGTCTGATTTCACCGTTAATTTTGTTAGATCTAAGGGCGTAAAATTTACAAGATATACTATTAATGGTTAGATCTAGTAGAGTTAACGAAAAAATTAGACGAAATGGTTCAAAATTTACACTTTTGATAGTTTAATGGGTAAAAATATACTATTAATAGTTGAATGGTTAAAACTCGACTATTCGAAAAGTTTAATGTAGAAGTGGCAAAATGGATTCATATCCACCAATCCATCCATATAAACCAACCTTAAATGGATTTGGATGATCCATATAAATTCAATGGTTCTAAATGGATAACCATTTAAATCCAATTATGTTGGTGGATTTAAATGGATTATCCATCTTATCCATATACATCCATTTAACTTAAAAAATAGAAAACACATTTATAAAAATGTGAGATAAAATCTTGTGGGACCATCTATTCTTTTCTTCATAACTTCCTCATATGTCAAATTAATTTTGTGGGACCACCTATTCTTTCCTTCATAACTTCCTCACATGCCAAGTTGCCAATAACATTAATTGCATTTTATTTGCTTCTAGTTCCTAGACTTCTTCCATCCTTTTCAAAATTATATTTTAGTCTCTACTCTTGTTTTTTTTTAATTAAACTCTCATGTAGTAATGATTGCAAACATTTATATTCTTAAGTAAAGAAAAAGCGAGAATGCATCATGTAGTGTCAAAATAATTTTTATTTTTTTAATTCTTTTATTTATAAAAAGAATTTTTCTAACGAGTGTCCCCGCAACATTGGTTAAGATATGTAAATGACAACTTTTTTTTTTTTTTCCAAATCCTCATACTTGCAATCCCTCTCCCCTTATCACCTAACCCAACTATCCAAAAAAAAAAGACACATAATTTATTAAGTAATATAAGGTAGCTTGTGTATCAATGGTATAATAAGGAGTTTCATACATTTTTAAGTACTACGTGCACATATGATGAAAATATTTTACTTGTCAAATAACATAAGATTTCTTGTTAGAACTGCACTTTTATTCAAGACATCACTCTTGAACAGGAGTGCAAAAAATTGGAAACGTAAACTTCTTTTCACTGTAAAGCCGTATTCAATTCATTCAAAAGTTATAAAAATGTAGCCAAGTTCTTAATTGTTCATTACTTTGCAAAATGATACTTAAAGTAATGACGAAAGATTAAATTGACCACAGCAGTTAAATTTTCTTGGAACTAAACTAATTTTATGAAGTACTGAAATAGAGTAGTAGTACAAGCATTTGTTATTACCAAAAGATTTTAGGTGATTTAAGAATAGAACTTTGGGGATCTGTATTTTTTGGAAAAAAACATTTGGATCTTAAATTTAGGATTTGGGAGAGTAAATGGATAAATGGATGGATCATGGTTTACACTATCCATTTAAATGACATCCATTTAGATCCATTTATTAAATGGTTTTAATTGGATTGGATCAATTTGATCCACTATCCATTTAACTAAAACCATTTATCAACCATATATCCATTTTGCCACTTCTAGTTTAATGACTATCAAGATAATTTGCTCTTTTTCCGCTCAAGCGACTCCTAGCCTACTATTTGCAGTAAATCGTAAGTTGGAGTCCCTTGTCTGGTCTTTTGAGTGATTCCCATTTGTACTCAGCAACTACCCATTGTGTAACCCCGAAGCCCATCCAAGAGAGAGGATGTGACCCCAGCTTCAGCCCTTATGGGTAATCAGGGCTGAAGAATGTCTTAAGTTATCCGCTTAGAGCCCGTCCGACATATAATTTATGCAAAAGCGTAATTAAGAAATGTGTCAAGAAACTATTTTACAAATTTTTCTTACAAAACATGTTAGCCAAGGCCTTTGCATTTGGGGTTCAGGGTCTCGAAATATCTTCTCAAATGGGCTTGCCACGTTTATTTTACCAAGCCAATCAATCGACAAAGCTTGAAAGAATTCGCAGGCATATAACTCTACAAAACTCAACATGATGCTTGACGGGGGGTTGTTCGGCTTTAGGTTTCGCCCCCGGGGGGGGGGGGGGGGGGGTGGGTGGTCGGATACATTTTGCTTGCCTCACTTTAGCATTAGTTCGACAAAGGTGCAAAACTTGCAAGGGCTTTCCACCACTTAAAAGAAATGTGACGATTGACAAAAGCTTCAAATTGCCCAAGAGGTTACAAAACGATGGGCTTGTTTGGAACCTCAAGTTTTTAGCAAGTTTGTATAATACTAGTTTTTTAACAACTTTTGCTACAGGAACCCCAAAAAACTTATCAAAGTTTTTAACCTACACACTTTAAAATAATACACAAAAAACTTTTCCTTCAACTTTTCTTCTTTTTCCTCCCCCACCCACCCCACCATATCCTCCGTCGCCGGCCACCACCTCCACCACCGCTTCCGGCGCCGGTCACTATTCCGATTGTTATTGTCGGCCTTCCTCTTTTTTTTTCTCTCTCCCTCTCCCTCTCCCTCACCCCCTCTCCTCCTCTCCCCTCCCCATTTGACCGATCTGTTGGTGTATGTCTCTTTTTTCCTTTTTTTTTTCTTTCTCCCTTTGCCTCCCCCGCCACCTTCCCCCTCCCGCTAGTTGCGATCTGATCGCGCACAAAGCTAAAAATTCATGGCTGGTGGCGGGGAAGGGGAGGAGAGGGG
>NC_040036.1:1822516-1866063 GCF_003713205.1 Coffea eugenioides | reverse complement strand
GCATACATCGTAGAAACAAAGAGTTCTCAGTCATTTCAATCAAAGGAAAGAGCAAAAAGGCGGTTTTTGGCAGCTCTCTATAGCAGACCTGAAATTTCTCTCACCAAAGCACAGAGGCAAGCAAGAAGCTCAGCAATACACAACGTTGCATTTGATTTTAAAAGAAGGGCAAATCCGTAAAATCATGCCAACCCACATTGAGCCCATCACCAACACTTGTCATCAATCAAACCATCACCAACCGTCAAAAGCTTACTCACATGGTCATCTGTTGACCAGAGAAATGGTGCTTGCTGGAAACAAATTTAGTGAAAAGCAAAGGGCCTTATTCTCGGACAACAACAACAAAAAAACTCTCCAATATTTCTCTAGCTGGGCACGTGATTTTGGCATGAGGAGGACGACCACATTTGAACCAATGAGAGCTTGACACATCAACAGACAACCACTCTT
Organism: Coffea eugenioides; assembly: GCF_003713205.1. Lineage (NCBI taxonomy): Eukaryota > Viridiplantae > Streptophyta > Magnoliopsida > Gentianales > Rubiaceae > Coffea > Coffea eugenioides. The sequence goes on along the minus strand of NC_040036.1, from coordinate 1,865,610 downwards.
TTGCCAAAACTCATTCGTGCTTGTACTATATAGGTAGATAACAATATACAAAAATATATGTTTTGTATATTGTTATATATATTAAAAAAATATATTAATATGTATGTATATTGATATATAAATTTATATAAATAAATATATTAAATATATATTAATATACATACATATTATAAAACAAAATTGAAATAAAAAATATTATATATATAAAAAAATAAATATTAATATATAGAAACAGAGCCAGTATATATTTTAAAAAAATCCCAAAAAAATTGTTAATTATAAAAATACTCGAAAATATATTTTAAAAATACCTCTAAAAACAATCCAAAAAATATCTACAGTAAAAGTTTTTCATATACACAGTTACAGTAAAGTTTTTATAAAACACCTCCAAAAACAGTTAATTCAAATAGAGCAAAAGAAAGGGAAAAATGTTAAATGATAAAAGTTGGATAAATTACTTTAAACAAAAAAAATAAATAGCAAATGTGAAGATTGTGTAAATATAGCACACTATTATTAAGATGAAGCACTCAAAGAAACCTAGGTGACAATAAGGCAGCCCTACAGCCGGTTGCCTTATTTTAATTGGGCCCCAATTGACATGTGAAAGATGTCCACCTGAGTTGTCTTGTTAATACTTCATCTGCCCACGGTAGAGAGTTCACTGTACTTTCCACACTAGAAGCAACCTAACTTTAAAAACCAAACCCCTAGCTTTTTTTTTCCCGAAGTACCAAGGGGTGAGAAGTGTCAGCCGCAGCCGTGCTGACTATGCACGGATGCAAGGGGACCCCTGCTGAATTTTATGCTGTCAGACTGCGGATGAAAATTTTATTTTTGCTGCCGTGCTGAGTCTAGAATGAGAAATAGAGTGTGTCAGAGCTTTATTTGACGGATGTTTTTTTTTTATACGAATATTCTAAGAAATTAGCCCTTTTCGCTTGACCCCTCTTGCCGTGCGAATGCTACTGGTTTATAAAAGGTTACAGAAGCACATACGTCATTGTTATTTTCTCTTGAAACCTTAAACTGCCTTCAGTAGTCCATAAGATACAATATCTAACAAAAATCCGCCTGCAAAGAAATTTGCCTGGATCCTCCTCAGAACTCCTCAAATCTCGTCTCAATGGAATCTCAGAAAGATTTATATTTGATTTAACTAAAAGTATGTCCAGCAAACACTTTTCTTAAATAGTCTGTTGATGAAGGGTAAATTTCTTGGAATATTTTGATTAAAGAAAAACAAAAGGTAGGTTGGAAAAATATGATCCTGTAGAGGTGCTTTTCTTGTTATATGCCCGTTGAATCCACTGGACACGACTGGCATTTTTTTTTAATCTAAAATACGGAATATGCTGGCCGGTTATCTATTTTGTAGCAGGGACCAATTTATAAATAAGGTTCTTTTTTTTTTTCTTTTTTTTTGCCTTTTGAGCGAACTGATATGATCAGAATACATGATAGTGCTGGAAACAACTTTTTATTTCATCCCCAAGCTAAGTAAAATCTTTTCCGGTGCTGCCGTCGAGTTCTTTTGAAAATCACATAACAAGTCATGTAGATTTTAAGTTATTGTACAATTAGGTTTAATCATATATTAGTAAATACAAATTTGATTTATATTTAAAACCATAAAGAAAATAGTTGTGACCCAATTCCTAATACGATACTTTCTTACGAGCAAGAAAGTTTTTAATGATTTTCAATTTTTTTCCTACCTGGAGAAAACAAAAGTCTAAACTTGAAATATAATTAGAATAGAGAAATACAAAAATTAGAGATCATATAGAGTAATTATGATTCAACTGCATACAAAATGGTAATTATCTTATAATAGGAAATTTTTTAAAAATCATGAGAAGGGGGGCAACGGACTTCAATCCAAGACCTCTGATTCTTGATACTTCAACATTTGTCATAGACCGAGGATTTGATAACAGAGATGTAACAAAATCAACACTAAGAAATGACCCATACACAACGATTTAGAGTAAAATATACAGTAAACTTCTATAAATTAATATCTTCTATTAAATAATAATTTTTTTTCATCTCGACTTGGAATAACAAGTTAAATTAATAATTTTGATGAAATAATAAGATAATATATATTTTTTGAAAACTTCATCTAACCTTTTGGTCCTATTCATATCATAAATTAATAATTCATCAAAATTACATTTCATATTTTTATAAAATATGAGTCTATTATTTTTTAAAAATTTTAAATTTACTTAAATCTCATCCTTAGTTTTATATTCATTAAACTTTTAACCTTCTTTTATTAATAAATTAATTCATTTTTTATAAAATAAAATAAAGCTTTAGCTGATTAAATGAGTATTTCTTTGGATTTGTAAGTACACTCAACAAATTAATAAATTATTAATTTATTGATTAATTAATAATACTTTTTGAATTAATAGAATTTGTAAGGTCCCAAAATTATTAATTTATACAGATTTTACTGTAGTAGTTAAAAGATACTATCCGACTCGTTATGAACTCTTGGGCGTCTGTGGTGAGCAAGTTTGTTTTTATAGGTCGAAAGAGGTACACCGATTGGCTATAAAATGTAGTAAATGGTATAAATTAAGTTGGTATTATACATAGAAAAATGGTAGCTTTATGCATCTAGAGTCAATCAAGTAGCAAATTGAAGAATATAAAGCGAGGAGCAACAAAATGGACTATGCGTCTTATGTTTTTTGTTTGCTTTAATTAACTTTAAATTGCATACGGACTTACTGAGAATGAAGGCTGAAAAGGTTGTTGAAGGGTTGGGAAAATCGCCAATTTAGTCCCTAAACTTTTTTTTTTCTGTCGATTTAGTCCCTATACATTATTTATAGCCAATTTAATCCCTAAACTTATATTTCGGTTCCAATCAATGAGCTTCACGGCAGAGCCACCGCATAATTTCCATCAGCTTCCCAATCGAGCAACCCATAAGGGGTATTTTCGAAACTTCCATTCTGGAGCCTTTACCAAAATTAACCGAAACAAAAGTCCTATGAGAAATACCCACCCAAAACCCAAAATGAAAACAAAAAAATTTCTTGGGCAAAAATTTCTTGCTCAGCTCTCACAGAAGAGGGGTGGTGGCCTTGTGGCTTTCTTTCGAATCTTGGAAGAATTTTTGAAAAGTTCTCACTAAAAAATCTGAATGCATCCCATGTTTGTGTTTTATCATCTAAATCTTCTTAATCTTCAGCCAACCAATTGATAGAATAAATGCAAATGAGAATCACAAGTAGGAATACCAGTAACAAAGGGCGGCGCTGCCCTTGATCCGGGCAGAAGAAAGAAGCCCTCAGAGGCTAGAGCCCGTACAAGAAACACCCAAGGTGATGCACTTCTTTCAGAAAGCACAAAAACACGCACAACACCCACTAAAATACAACTCTAACACGTTTCACAAAATGGTGGCTTCAGCTTCAATCATCCCATCAAACCCAACCGCCACCGCCAAATTTCCCACCACCTCAACCGCTGCCACCACCTCTCTCTCCCCACCCTCCTCCCTCAAATTCGCCTCAATTTCGCCAAACTATCCCTCCACTAAACCCCTCATTTCCCATTCTGCTCTTCCCCATTTCCAACACAAGCCCCTTTCCGCCATCACTCCCCCCAACGCCTCCACCACTCCTCCTCCCACCGTCACCGCTTCCATTTTTCATGGCATCTGCTACGTTGTCGGCGACAACATAGACACTGACCAAATCATTGCCGCCAAGTATCTTACCCTGGTCCTCTCCAACCCGGAAGAATACAAAAAGCTCAAGTCCTATGCTCTAACCGGACTTCCCTCTTCCTACCAGGCCCGTTTTGTTGAACCGGATCAATTCAAATCGAATTACTCCATCGTCATCGGTGGTGACAATTTCGGATGTGGGTCGTCTCGTAAGCACGCCCCGGTGGCGCTAGGCGCGGCAGGAGTGGCAGCGGTGGTGGCGGAATCTTATGCGAGGATTTTCTTCAAGAATTCTGTGGCGACTGGAGAAATTTTTTTGTTTTCATTTTGGGTTTTGGGTGGGTATTTCTCATAGGACTTTTGTTTCGGTTAATTTTGGTAAAGGCTCCAGAATGGAAGTTCCGAAAATACCCCTTCTGGGTTGCTCGATTGGGAAGCTGATGGAAATTATGCGGTGGCTCCGCCGTGAAGCTCCTTGATTGGAACCGAAATATAAGTTTAGGGATTAAATTGGCTATAAATAATGTATAGGGACTAAATCGACAGAAAAAAAAAGTTTAGGGACTAAATTGGCGATTTTCCCTTAAAGGTTTGCCACTATAAGAGTTTGGGAGAAGAAACAAGCGAGATTCAGTTTGCTCAAAAAAACAAAAAAGGAGGCTGGACACGGCGACCACATTTAGAAAAGAGAAAATTTCCTTATTTATAAATTGGTCCAGAACCTTATAATAAATAACAACCCGTCATGTCCATTGGACACGGTTATCACTTTAAAAAAAATATTCTTCATTTATAAATTGGTCATTGACCTTAAAATAAATAAAAGCAAATTATTTGGATAGTCACTAAACTTTTTAAATAATAGTTGAGTTTTAGTCACTTAACTATTAATAGTATATTTTTACACACTAAACTATTAAACATATAAATTTTGAATCATTCCATCTGATTTCACCATTAATTTTGACAAATCCAAATATTAATAGTATATCTGATAAGTTATGTGAATTTTTAGATCTTGACAGAATTAACAGTTGAATCAAATGAAACAGCACAAAATTTACACACTTAATATTTCAGTGGGTAAAAATATATTATTAATTGTTAAGTGATCAAATCTTGACTATTTAAAAATCTAGTAGTTACCCTGGTAATTTGCTCAAATAAATATCTTCCCAAGGAAATAGGTGGAAAGGTTTCACAAGAAAGTAGAAGAGATGTGAACAACAGCAAAATATCAGGCAGCTTATGGAAGCAGTTAATTCCTTTAAATACTCACTAAACTAGGTACTAGAGAGACTTTCCTTCAGCATTCCATCATTCTCTGGCTTTAACTACATTAATAAAACCTTTGTATGTGTCTTTCCAAAAACTATAAAAGACCCTATTTGAGTCAAACAAACCACAAAAGTGAAGTTTGAACCTTGAAGAAAGAGCAGTAGATTTATGAGACAAAAGTGAAGTTTGAAGAAAGAGCAGTAGATCTAAAAAGTTAACAAAACAAAATTTAAACTCGTTGCATCACCAGATGCACACAGACCTACACATTTGCTGCCAAAGAATTAAACAATAATCGGTATAAGTCACGAAAGAATTGACAATGCATATATATCGGCCAATTAATGATACTATGTTAAGTACTGAATGACACCCTGCGACTTACCTAATTGGATTTCCTGGTGAATACAGTCGATTCTTGACAACATACTCGACATACAAGTTGTATATGTGCTTGAGGGATTCCCTTCAATCACCTGTCCTAGGATGAGTTACCAGGATGATCTGTAAAACCAATAAATACATGGGGAAGAAGAGGTTTTTCATGTTCACAAGAGAGAGTTTTTCAACTTGTCATGGAAAAAAGCTATGCTAACTGCCAGCAAGTGATAGTCAGACAACAGATAAATGTCTTGATACTCTTGCTACATAGCCATCTATATGAATGCAAGCATATATACTCATGCAATCATCTGGACAGACTTAAATCCCAGATGGACTCTCATGAAACTAAGTTAGTAGGTATTAGTGCGAAGCTGTGAAACGAACATCCTGTCCAGGTAATTGTGGGAGCTCCAAGATTTCCTTTATCAGCGCTGCCAAAGAGATCAAACAATAATGTAAGAAAGTCACTCTTATTAGTATGTCTTAAAGATATGATTGAGAAACATTTTTATACCAGGACAATGATGAAGATGCAAACTAGTCTTCAGGATTACTTTCAATTCGACCAAAAAATGGCCAATCCTTTCTGGTAAAAATTCTCACATCAGACCATCAAGCTGCCTACTGTGGGTGGTCATTTAAGGTGCACATGTATTGACTCATGAACTTCTTTATATACATCAACAAATGTACATGTGTTTACCACCAGTATGCTCATCAATCAACTCTTGTTTTTTACACGATTACAAAGAAATGCCCAAACTTTAGTAAATGCCTATCAAAGTACTTGTGATCATGAGCAGATTATTATCTTTCTCTTAGGCAATGAACCTCGTATTAAACTGCCTTGACAATGGCCTGACAGTCTGGTTGGAGAAATGGATCATCTTTTTGGGAATTAAAAAGCTAGAAAGAAAAATTGTAAATGCTAATGCACGCTATGGAGGCCAATTGATTATCAGAACAACTTGGGGGGGGGGGGGGGAATTGATTACCAATACGTAAGTTGAATCAAGCGTCAAGTGCAATAACAAAAGAAAAAGGTCGTCTAATTATTAGAAACGAAAAAAAATAATTCCAAAATTATGTGATAGAAAGAAGGAGAAAACGGACCTAGTTGGATCCATTTTGGCAGTCAAGGATTTAAGAGAGAAGAGGAGACCGAACATGAGCTTGTGATCCTGCTGGGGGCTGAGAGTCTTAAGTGGCCGATTCCATTCCCTGTACAGCAGACATACTCCATTCCTGTTGAACACGTATAACATGTGGGCGTTATTCCCCGCTGCAGTCGGGACCGGCGGCGATGGACTGATCTCGGATCCTCCGAAAAATTGCATGCTTTGGGAGATACCTTTTTTTTTTTTTATCCTTGGGCGATACTTGTGGAGTTGAGCAACAGGGGGATGGGAGGAACCAGGATGAGCAGCGACAGCTTGTGGCCGAGGAAGGGTAGTGGACAATGGCTTGGCTTGGCTTGCTGGCTGGCTGGCTGGTTAGAGAGGAGCGGAGGGGATCGGGCTATAAGGCTACTAGCAGTAAATTTTACTACTGCTAAACTTTTTTATGTTTTGCTTTTCAAGTTTGGGATTAAATTTGGGAATCATGGTTCCTGAAAACCTACCAATCATCATTCCTCCCTTTCGTTTTTTCCTTTTGGTGGAGAGAATGAAAACCTCCCAGTCTATGCGGGTACAGACTACAGAGTTTTGATGAATCTTTAAATTTCTTTCCAAAAATCTCATACCCACATGGCCATACCCTGTTGCCAAAACTTAATTTCCATGCCTTTTGCTTGACTAGTGTTTAATTGATTCAAATCTCAACCCCTCTATATTTTGTTTTCCTGGAGTCCTCAAACCAAAAAAACAACAACAATAATAATAATAATAATAACAACAACAACAACTGCTGCTGCTGCTACTACTACTAGTTTTATTCACAATCACACTAATGTTTGAGGCAAACTTGTTGCGTGCACAACTAGCAAAAAAAATTATATACAATTTTTTAAATATTTGTTAAAGTCATTCTTATGAGGCAATTTTATATTTTTTATAATACCTACGGTGAAAAATTTACCAAAATAAACTATGCAAAATGTAAATAGATAGTTGTTTGGTAGTGGGTAATAATCAAAAAAAGAGAAAGAGGGAGCTAGTGGATAGTTAGTTATAAAAAGTACTAATTTAGAAATATCACAAAGTGACAGGTTTTAGTTTACACAAAAAAACCTCCTCTTTTTTGTATATGGTACATAGATAATTATTACTGTTTTTATAAACACTCTAACTTACCAATATGTTCAAATGCCATAGTTATAAAACTTGACATGCCTCAACAGTTAAACTGGTCAACTCGGTGAACGGATCATAGGATCGAGTTGGATTGTTAATCAAACCTATTGACCCGTCAATGATCCGACGTTTCAATTGGTGAATCGAAAAAAAAAATCGTCAATTAAGTTGCCGTCTAACCACCAACATAAAAATTATATTGTATTTATAATTTAAAATATATTATAATATTACATAATATAACTATTATGCAACCCACAGCTCGATCACCTCTCCGGATTGAGCTCCTAACCGGATTTAATAACTATGGTCCTAAGTCAATCTATTTGAAAATACTATAGTAATTGAGCATATTTTTTCCTTCTATTTTTGGAAACTTACAAAAAGAAAAATGGAAGTATCATCGCTCAATTTATATTTGCAAGGTAAAGTCAAGGTCATGACAGCGGGGAACATTCATTCAGACTGGACCAAAATATCTGTTTTCATCTTCTTTTAGCGTCCATTTAGTAACAACGTGGAGAAGAATTTGCATCGGGAATGGGAAGAGCTCGGAATCAAAGCTATGCTTGTTTGTGGTCCATAGCGAAAGATATCACATAATGGAATAAACGTTGACATGCCCGACCACGTGAGAAAAGCCCATTCTCTAAATTTGGCCCATTTTTGCAAAATGACTGTGTGATTTTTCCAGCCCAAAAACAAACTCTGGTTATGTATCGAAACCAACCAAGGCCGTAGAAGAACCTTCTTCAACTTTGTGGCATTCATGATCCAACTACGGTGACTTGTAGCTTGATGAATGAACTGCGCTGCGTTATTTATTTATTTATTTATCATTCATGTCAAACTTTTCTGTTTACTTTCTCATTTTATTCAAGAAATTACTTCCTTCGATAAGTACAAGTACTAGATTAATGAACGTATATGAGTGATTTTCTAATTCGATTTGAGTTAGTAGTATTATCCAAAAGGACAACAAATCAATTTGAAAGCTGTAAATAATTAATTTGCCTGTGTTTGTGTCTACCAATTAGTAGTACCACATAAAGGCCCAACAAGGGTTTGGATTGGGTATTTAAGTCCCTGGGTTGGCTTCAAGAGTTGCAGGCTTTTGGAGTTCAATCTAGAATTATATTTAAATTAATCAACAAAAGTCTATTACTGAAGTTGAAAGAAGACAACTAACTCTAGGATTGGGTTCTTGGATGGTAGTATCCCACTTAGCAGCAGGGTTCCCCCTTTAGGTTAGTTATCCCACATCGGTTCTGGGAGGGGTTTGGGTTGGGTATTTAAGTCTCTGAGTTAGCTTCAAGAGTTGCCGGCTTTTGGAGTTCAATTTGGGATTAGATTTAAATTAATCAACAAAAGCCTATTACTGGAGTTGAAAGAAGACACAAAGGCCCAACAACAACTCAAAATAGCTGAACACAGCTCATATGATGGTGTTGGAGTTAGCGGCATCAACTGTCTTAACTTCATGTCTTGCTATTACCCAAAAAAAAAAAAAACTATGTTTTCGGAGTCGGAGACTCAATCGAGTTTAGGATTAAGGGTCAATAGATTCGATCGAATTTGATTTGGAGTTGAATCGAATAACATCATATATATGTCATATATATATATACCCATTATTTTTCTTGTAAAAATAACCAAGATCCTAATATTCACTAATCAACAAGAATAATCAGCAATCACCTGACGCCAATGAGTAGCAAAAAGGATTAACCTAAATGTTTAAAAGCATTTGGCTTAATTATTGATCCCAGAAAACAAATTTTGCATTAGTTGATTGTCCTAATAAATCTTGACTTAACCCAAAAAAAGGTATAAAAGACAAGTAAATTGGTATGTTTTGTCATATAACCTATGAGATCAGAAATAAAAGGTATTCAAAAGGTGCGTCATCTTCATATGCGAGTCAGACGGTTTCGGATACCACCAAATCACCTAATCATAACTTTGTACTCAAATTAACAAGTTGCATGTCCTTTTTAATCAAGAAAATATATATCAGTCAAGTGATATATATATCAAGACGAAGAATTATCAGTCCTCAAGTCAACATACCGGGACATCAGTCAAGTGATATTATTATAAGATTAATTCATGGTTCAATTTTCAAACCTTTTTCTTTCTTCCTTCCCTCTTCAACTCTGCAAAACATAAAAATCTCCTGCTAGGGAAAAAAATACATAAATAAATATTGAATCTGACCTGAAGACCCGACCCGGTTTGGGATTATTGAGTTGGCAAAGAGAGAAAATTTTAAATTTATGATGATGCATGCCTGGGAGACTTTGTGGCAATCATAGTTATTAAATTTGGCCTGATCCGGCGGTCGAACCGATCAATCCGGTAAACCGATAAGTGAATCGGGCCGGATTTTCATTATAATATAATATACATATTAATATATATTAATATACATATTATAAAACAAAATTGAAATAAATATATTTATAAATATATATAAATATATTTTGAACAAAATATTAATATTAATATATAAATAAATAATATTTATTTCAATTGATATAAATATATATAAATATATATATATTTACATAAATATGTATATAAATATATTTATAAAATTATATAAATATATGTAAATAAATATATTTATATTTACATAAATATATATGCAAATATATTTATAAATATATATAAATATATTTTAAACAAAATATATTTTTTATATATAATATTTATATATTAATATATTTTTTGTATATTTGGAGTTATTTTTTATATATTGTTTAGATATGATGTTTTTGGAATTGTTTTTGTTTGTGTATTACTGTAGTATTGTAAATGAAAAAATTACTTTTTAATCTGAATCCAAACAGACTATTATTGTAGATATCCCTGAAAAATTGCAAGCTAATTAAGGGAAGACATATAAATGTGTAGGAATTAATCACCAGTAGAAGAATAATGCAAAGTCTTTCTTGCTCACCTCGTGTAACCCCACTAGGCGCACCAGTAGTTACAGCAACTAATTGCACAACAACGCAATGTATCGCAAGTTTGCAACCACCACAAGCCTGGCTCCTTTTTTGTTTTTTGATCGCTTGTCTCCCTGCAGTGCTGACTGGGCACGGTAGGGGCAGGCAAATTTAAAAAAAAGTAGAATCTAACTTTTTCCGAAAACCAATAATTGCGCCGGAACAATTTAAAAAATTTATTTTGCTACTGTGCTGAATTAGTACGGCAGATATAGTTTGAGAAACACCTTGTCAGAGCTACATTTGATGATTTTTTTTTTTAATGTATATTTTAAGAAATTAGCCCTTTTCTTTCTTCCTTCTCTCTTCAACTCTGCAAAACATAAAAATCTCCTGCTAGGGGAAAAAAACATTAATAAATAGTGAATCTGACCTGAAGACCCGACCCGGTTTGGGATTATTGAGTTGGCAACGAGAGAAAATTTTAAATTTATGATGATGCATGCCTGGGAGACTTTGTGGCAACTGCTCCTAGCTAGGAGCAGCAAGGGTCAGCCGCAAGGGCGGGTCTAGGACCAATCCAAAGCCGAGACATGAGTGAGTGCCTCCCATGATGACGCTGCTCTCAAACACTCACTGCAACATTGCACCGAGTTATCTACAGAACTCATTTGGGAAAAGATCCAAAGAATTATTAATTGGGTTGCGACTTAACGTTTTCGAGGATTCAGAGGAAAGCCTCAAAACCTTAACTCAGATTCTACTATTTCGGATTAAAAACTCTCTGTTGAAAAATCTCTCCTCATAAACTAAACAATAGCATACTGTCATACGTTATACTCAAAATATATTTGTTGACATTCAAATAACAATAAATCCTTCCAGTAACAAATTAAACGCACAAAATATATCCATCCATAGGGTTTATTAGTTTATTATTGCAGTGAGACTGGTGCAAGAAAATGCGGCTAATTCCCAGCTTACTCCAGCTTCCTCCAGGATTCTACCAATTTGGCCAATGCCACAATGGATGAGCCCCCATCAGCCATTGCTTGCTTTGCTTCCTCCTTCTTTGCCTGGGCTGTTTCCCTGATCACCTTTCCTTCCTCCGAATCCATCAACCCCCTAACTCGCTTCTCGATTTCAGCCGCTTTCACGAACCCACCTTCCGTACTTTCATCCATTGGTAAGGCCAACTTCATCTCCTCAACTAAGAACAGCCTATTCAGCTTCTGCTCAGCATAAAGTGGCCACCCCACCATAGGCACACCCGCACAGACTGCTTCCAACACTGAGTTCCACCCACAGTGGGTCACAAACCCACCCACCGACCCATGATTCAACACATCCACCTGCGGCGCCCAAGAACTCACCACGAAACCCCTACCCTTTGTCCGGTCCAAAAACCCGTGGGGAAGCAACAAATCCAGATCTGGGGCGGGTGGAGTTTGAAAGCGGCTGGTTTTGTCCTCAGAAGGCGGACTGCGCACCACCCACAGGAACTTTTGCTCGCTCCTCTCCAACCCGATGGCTATCTCTTTCAGTTGCTCAGCTGGAAATTGACCCAAGCTCCCAAAGCACAAGAATACAACGCTTCGACTTGGTTGCATATCCAGCCATTTCAAACATTCATGCACACCTGCTGCACCTCCACCTTTCCCGTTGTCTGATGCAATCAGAGGTCCTAAGCTGAAAACAGGCGGAGTGGGGCCATCCGGAACATACTTTCCATGAGAGATTGATTTCAAGATGTTATGTTCGAGCGATTCGAACGTGTTGACTAGGATCCCGGACGATTTTGCCAATTGCGTCGCAACATCTAAGAAAAATGCATACTCAGGAGACGTTCTTTCCAGCAAAGGAACTGGCATGTCTCGTGGTGGTATCGGCAGTAAATCAGGAACATGTAAAAGTTCGTCCAGGTCTTTAAAGCTTTTGTTTGTTGATTGGTGGAGCGTGGGTAAGTAAAGGAGGAGAGCGAGACAATTAGCGCCGGAAGTGAAGAAGTAATAAGTCGGGATTCCAAGGTTGGTAGCAACAGAGAGGGCACAGGTGCAAAAGAAGTCGATGATGAATGCAGAGATTCCAGCTGTCAAGGAGATGGAGTGCAGAGCTTGGTGAACATGAGGGTTGCTGAGTCGAAGTAGCTCGAAGTGGAGAGCTTCCAAGGAGGGGTAAGAGTCAGGGTCAAGAGGCGGGGAGGGCAGGTGGTGGAAAGTGATGGAAGGGGTGGTGGCAGAAATGCGATTCATGTAAGCAGCAGTGGAGGCTGCGGTGTTGTATGGCGGGTTCACAACGAGAATAGTAACAGCCAATCCAGGGTGGTGGTTGAGAGTGAACTTACCCAACTCTACCATGGAAACCAGGTGACCCATGCCTGGAGATGGATACAGAACTATTGTAGGATTGCTCCCCATCTCTCTCTCTCTCTCTATGTGTTCGTACACCCAATTTCCACAAAAACTACGCAACTCTTTGAGCCAATTGAGAGCTTCAAATTTCCAAGATCCAAATAAATAGAGAGTAACTCCCTTCTACTTTCCATAGCCAATAAATGCAATCAACTGACTGTTCTTTGTCAAGTCCCCGTATGCAACATCAACTTGTCTTTGAGCGAAAGTCGAGTCACCGTCAAAAAGGTCGTACATCGCCCGGAAGGGTCTTTGAGAAAAAAGTCCAGTCAATATACTGTGAAAGAATAATAATTATGTAAATTTTATTATATATATATATCATAAATTTAACGATAATAATACTAATAGGTTACATAAGCAAATAAGTCATTATTATTATTTTCTGGTGAAACCTTAAAATACACAGGACTCTTTTGTTTTTTGCCCTTTCCCCTTGGCCCCTCTTGCCGTGCGAATGCTACTGGTTTATAGAAGGTTACAGAAGTACATACGGCATTGTCATTTTCTCTTGAAACCCTAAACTGCCTTCAGTAGTCCATAAGATACAATCTAACAAAAATTCCACCTTCAAAAAAATTTGCCTGGATCCTCCTCAGAACTCCTCAAATCTCGTCTCAATGGAATCTCAGAGAGGTTTATATTTGATTTAACTAAAAGTATGTCCAGCAAACACTTTTCTTAAATAGTCTGTTGATGAAGGGTAAATTATATTTTGATTAAAGAAAAACAAAAGGTAGGTTGGAAAAATATGATCCTGTAGAGGTGCTTTTCTTGTTATATGCCCGTTGGATCCACTGGACGCGACTGGCATTTTTTTTGTAATTTAAAATACTGAATATGCTGGCCGGTTTTTAAGTTATTGTACAATTAGGTTTAATCATACATTAGTAAATACAAATTCGATTTACATTTAGATAAAGCAAAATAGTTGTGACACAATTCTAATACTATACTTTCTTACGAGCAAGAAAGTTTTTAATGATTTTTAATTTTTTTCCTATCTAGAGAAAACAAAAGTCCAAACTTGAAATATAATTAGAACAGAGAAATACAAAAGTTATAGATTATATAGAGTAATTAGGATTCAACGCGTTGCATACAAAATGGTAATTATCTTATAATAGGAAAATTTTTAAAAATCACGAGAAGGGGCAAGGGACTTGAATCCAAGACCTCTAATTCTTGATACTTCAACATTTGTCATAGACCGAGGATTTGATAACAGAGATGTAACAAATTCAACACTAAGAAAATGACCCACACACAACGATATAGAGTAAAATATACAGTAAACTTCTATAAATTAATATCTTCTATTAAATAATAATTTTTTTCATCTCGACTTGGAATAACAAGTTAAATTAATAATTTTGATGAAATAATAAGATAATATATATTTTTTTGAAAACTTCATCTAACCTCTTCATCCTATTCATATCATAAATTAACAATTTACCAAAATTACATTTCATATTTTTATAAAATACGAGTCTATTATTTTTCTTACATTTTAAATTTACCTAAATCTCATCCTTAGTTTTATATTCATTAAACTTTTAACCTTCTTTTATTAATAAATTAATTCATATTTTTATAAAATAAAACAAAATGGACCATGTGGCTTCTGTTTTTGGTTTGCTTTAATTAACTTTAAATTGCATACGGAGAATGAAGGTCGAAAAGGTTGTTGAAGGGTTGGGTTTTAAAGGTTTTTGCCACTATAACAAGCGAGTATAACGTTCAGTTTGACTGATCAGTTTACTCAAGAAAAGGAGGCTGGACACGGCAACCACTTTTAGAAAAGAGAAAATTTCCTTATTTATCAATTGGTCCAGAGAACTTAAAATAAATAACAAGCCCGTCATGTCCATTGGATACGGTGATCACTTAAAAAAATATATTCTTTATTTATAAATTGGTCCAAGGACCGTAAAATAAATAAGAGCAAATTATTTGAATAGTTACTAAACTTTTTGAATAGTCGATTTTTGACCACTTAACTATTAATAGTATATTTTTATCCACTAAACTATCAAAATTATAAATTTTGGACTATTCCGTCTGACTCCACTATTAATTTTAACAAATCTAACTATTAATAGTATGTCTAATAAATTGTGCAGATCATTAGATCGGGCAGAATTAATGGTTGGATCAAATGAAATAGCATAAAATTTACACACTTAATATTTCAGTAGATAAAAATATATTATTAAATGTTAAGTGATCAAATCCTAACCACTTAAAAAATCAAATCCTGTACATTGGACAGAACAAGCTATTTTAGATTAAAAGTATAGAAATGTTGCCCACCTTGTTCATTGGACATAGCGGCCATATAACTTTTTATCAATTACTTGAATAGACTCGATCTAACAAGAAAAACACCTTTACAAGACATTCTTTTTTTGACCTTTTTTTTTAATCATTATTTCAAGAAATTTGCTGTTAAATCATGTCTGCTTTGGAAGTAACCTCATTATGGTTGGGGATAAAGGTTGAGAGGGCACTTTTTATTATTTTGATTTTCAAATGCAACCTTATTTTCTAAAAGCCCTTAAGTAAAAAAAATCACCAAAATATTCAAATTATATGCATGGGCATATCTATATAAATTAGCACTAAAAATTCAAACCCAAAGTTTCCCTAACAAAGAACACAGGAAAAATACCATAGAAAGATTCCAAAGCCTACAAAATGTTCATAATTAGTGCACGTAGAGCTCCTAATAAGCAAAAGCAAAACCCCAGACTATTGAGCAGAAAACCGCGGCAACTATTACGGGGAATATTTGTAAAGTTTTAAAAACATCACTTATTTCTCTTACTTTTATTATTTGTGAAACAAAATTTTAAAAACCCTGAACTATAATTTTACTCATTTTGATAAACAAAACACTCATAAATCACTTTGCTTGCTCCGAGGAAAACCACCATCTGAAAACAAATCTCTAGTAGGACCACCACATCACAAATTTATAGTCCATAAAAATATAAATTTGAAAAACAAAAATGATATTTGTAAAGAAATGCGCTAGTATCAATTCAACTATGTACATTCAAAATCATTTTTTTATGAACATTATTTTTTTTCTTAACCTCTTCTCAATCCGTGGTTCAAACTTTTAAGTTGTATTAAATCATTTTTTTTTAAAAATAACTCAAATTAAACAAAGAAATTATACTCAACTCTATCACAATCATAAAATGAAAAAAATAAACAAAATTCAATTTACTATAATTTACAAATTCAAAATTCCATAATTATCTAGAAAAAATGAATAAGAGAGAATATTAGAAAAAAGGGAAAAGATAAGAAAGTGACGTATTTTTTCCTTTAATTTTTCAAGTTCCATTTATTTGATATGTGAATTATGTATCAAGTGAGGATTAATGCAATCATTTTGTAATTATTAGGGGAGGTAAGTGATTATTTTTAAAACTTCAAGGGTACTAAATAATATTAAGAGAAACCTCTGGGGAGGTTTCTGATAATATCCCTTTCAATTATCGTACAACATCAACATGCTGACACCTCTTTCTAATTTCCCCCAACTCAAGAAAAGCGAGTCCTTGTCTTTAGAAATCTCTATCAATTTTTTTTCTCTAAGTCCTAGTTGACTTGGATCTTAATTAATGGGCTTTCTCTTTCCAAAAACCACCAAATGAGATGGACGCAAGGAACCACTGGGCCAATGGCTCAGTGGTCACCAGGGAGGGGCTTAAGTCCCTCCTCAGACTGTAAGTGAGGGTTCCAATCTCACCTGCAGCGAAAAAAAATCTAAAGATTGTGCCACAGCACTCCCTTGGTCTAGTTGGGTCTGTATACCCACTAGCCTACTACCACAGCCTTCTTAGGCTCCCCTTCCTCCTTAGATAAGGATAGAGTAGGTTATACAAATGTATTTTTGCTGACAAAAAAAAGAAAAAGAGATGGACCCAAGGCAAACAAGCTGAGATCCATAGGGGATCAGAGTAATCCGTGTACCAAAAGTAAGCTATGATACGAAAGGGAATCAATAAATCAAAAAGAAGCATCAAGGGTTTTTTAGTTGAAACAAACAATATAATTCCTCTTTTTTTTCAATTAACGTCTTATAAAAGATATGCATTACATGATTGATTACGAGCAAACACCTTAGCAGTATATGACTCAACTGTTCCTGTTTACATCTGCTATCAATATGAAGCAACATCTACCAACAAAATGGCTTCTATCATTTCAGAGTTTAACACCAATGAATGAGAGTGCAACTGGATATGAAGCAACGGAAAGATCCCCTGTAGCATCACGAATCTGTCAGCAAAGCTAAAGTTTAGTCATAAATCAGCATTTTACATCTTTAAGTTAATTAAGTAGAAGATATTCATTTTCCTAGAACACAATTGATACTAGACAGACGAAATAAAGTCAGCCTAAAATACCTTCGCGTACATCAGAGGCTTGTCTAGCAATACATTGATATCATCCAAGGCCTCTAACATACTGATCAAGAGTTGAATTAAATAGATCACTTCTGCCCAAGAAAAATGAAGAAAAAAATTAGTTTAGCATCCTTTATTTTTTTTGCCAGAAAACAGAAACCGAAAATTATATATTTGCCTCCAAGTGTAATGAACAGAGATCATTATAATCTGTTCTGACCTATGAACACATCCATCACGTGCAGGAAACATGCATAAGACGCATCATCAGAATACATGTATGAAGCCATCATGCAGCCTTATTACATGTCACTACATCCCACAAAAAATAGGAAAAGAAAAGGTGCAAAAGATTTTTTTCAGAAAGACAAGGGAAAAATCTATTCGATGAGATTTTAAAATAAATATCTTCCCAAGCAAATAGGTGGAAAGGTTTCACAACAAAGTAGAAGAGATGTCAACAACAGCCAAATATCTGGCAGCTTATGGAAGCAGTTAATTCCTTTAAATACTCACTAAACTAGGTACTAGAGAGACTTTCCTTCAGCAGTCCATCATTCTCTGGCTTTAACTACATTAAAACCTTTGTATGTGTCTTTCCAAAAACTATAAAAGACCCTATTTGATTCAAACAAACAACAAAAGTGAAGTTTGAACTTTGAAGAAAGAGCAGTAGATTTATGAGACATCACGTTTAACATCCACTGTTTAAGTTCAAATCACAACTTAGATGTGCAGGTCGAACCCCATATAAGTAATGGGACAAAAATTTCCACGCATGAAACACATAGACCTATTTAAGATCTAAAAAGTTAACAAAACAAAATTTAAACTAGTTTTGCATCACCAGATGCACACAGACCTACACATTTGCAGCCAAAGAATTAAACAATAACCGGTATAAGTCAGGAAAGAATTGACAATGCACATATATCAGCCATTAATCATTCTGTGTTAAGTACTGCATGACACCCTGCGACTTACCTAATTGGATTTCCGGGTGAGTACAGTGGATTCTTGACAACGTACTCGACATACAAGTTGTATATGTACTTGAGGGATTCCCTTAAATCACCTGTCCTAGGATGAGTTACCAGGATGATCTGTAAAACCAATGAATACATGGGGAATAAGAGATTTTTAATGTTAACAAGAGAGAGTTTTTCAACTTGACATGGAAAAAAGTTATGCTAACTGCCAGCAAGTGATAGTCAGACAACAGATAAATGTCTTGATACTCTTGCTACATAGCCATCTATATGAATGCAAGCATATATACTCATGCAATCATCTGGACAGACCTTAATCCCAGATGGACTCTCCATGAAACTAAGTTTGTAAGTATTAGTGCGGAAGCTGTGGAACGAACATCCCTGTCCAGGTAATTGTGGCACTCCAAGATTTCCTTTATCAGCGCTGCCAAAGAGATCAAACAATAATGTAAGAAAGTCACTCTTATTAGTATGTCTTCAAAGATATGATTGAGAAACATTTTTAGACCAGGACAATAATGAGATGCAAAACTAGTATTCAGGATTACTTTCAATTTGACCAAAAAATGACCAATCCTTTCTGGTAAAAATTCTCACATCACACCATCAAGCAGCTACTGTGGGTGGTCATTTAAGGTGCACACATATTGACTCATGAACTTCTTTATATACATCAACAAATGTACATGTGTTTTAACACCAGCATACTCTTCAATCACTCTTCTTTTATCAAAAGACTAACACCATTACAAAAGAATACCCAAACTTTAGTAATGCCTATCAAAGTACTTGTGATCATGAGGCAGATTATTATCTTTCTCCTTAGGCATGAACCTCATTTTAAACTTGACAATGGCCTGACAGTCTGGTTGGAGAAATGGATCATCTTTTTGGGAATTAAAAAGCTAGAAAAGAAAAATTGTAATGCTAATGCACGTTATGGAGGCCAAATTGATTATTGGCGGGGGGGGGGGGGGAATTGGGATTAACCAATACGTAAGTTGAATCAATCAACAAAAGAAAAAGGTCGTCTAATTATTAGAAACGAAAAAATAATTCCAGAATTATGTGATAGAAAGAAGGAGAAAACGGACCTAGTTGGATCCATTTTGGCAGTCAAGGATTTAAGAGAGAAGAGGAGACCGAACATGAGCTTGTGATCCTGCTGGGGGCTGAGAGTCTTAAGTGGCCGATTCCATTCCCTGTACAGCAGACATACTCCATTCCTGTTGAACACGTATAGCATGTGGGCGTTATTCCCCGCTGCAGTCGGGACCGGCGGCGATGGACTGATCTCGGATCCTCCGAAAAATTGCATGCTTTGGGAGATACCTTTTTTCCTTTTTTTTTTTTTGCTTTTATCCTTGGGCGATACTAGTGGAGTTGAGCAACAGGGGGATGGGAGGAACGGGGATGAGCAGCGACAGCTAGGGGCCGGGGAAGGGTAGTGGACAATGGCTTGGCTTGGCTTGGCTGGCTGGCTGGTTAGAGAGGAGCGGAGGGGATCGGGCTATTAGGCTACTAGCAGTAAATTTTACTACTGCTAAACTTTTTTATGTTTTGTTTTTCAAGTTTGGGATTAAATTTGGGAATCATGGTTCCTGAAAACCTACCAATCATCATTCCTCCCTTTCCTTTTTTTTTTTTTCTTTTGGTGGAGAGACTGAAAACCTCCCAATCTATGCGGGTACAGAGTACAGAGTTTTGATGAATCTTTAAATTTCTTTCCAAAAATCTCATACCCACGTGGCCATACCCTGTAGCCAAAATCTTTTAATTCCCACGCCTTTCTGCCAAGCACCATGACCCAACAAATTGGCTTGACTAGCGTTCAGTTGATTCAACAACAACACATTACAACAACAACAACAACTGCGACTAGCTGTATTCACAATTACTAGTGGCCGAGGCACACTTCTTGTGTGCACAACTAACAAAAAAATTATATAAATATTTGTTAAAATCATTCTTATGAGGCAATTTTATATATTTTTAATGCATATGGTGAAAAATTCACCAAAATAAACTATGCAAAATGTAAATAGATAATTGTTTGGCAGTGGGTGTAATCAAAAGAGAGACAGAGGGAGCTAGTGAACAATTAGTTATAAAAAGTAATTTAGAAATATCACAAAGTGACAGATTTTAGTTTAATCTCCTCCTTTTTATATATGGTACATAGTTAATCAAACTTATTGACTTGTCAATGATCCGATGCTTCAATCGGTGAATTGGAAAAAAAAAAATCATCAATTAAGCTGCGTCTAACCACCAACATAAAAATTATATTGTTTTTATAATTAAAAAAATATATTATAATATAGCTATTATGCAGCCCACGGTTGAATCGGTGACTCGATCACCTCTCTGGATTGAGTTCCGAGTTGGGTTTAATAACTATGATCTAAGTCAATCTAGTTGAAAATACTAGTAATTGAGCATATTTTTTCCTTCTATTTTTGGAAACTTACAAAAAGAAAAATGGAAGTATCGTCTTTCTTAAAAATCAATTAGTTTTTTATTAACAATAAAATTGTGTAGCTTAGTCATTCTAAGAAGGATTAAACTTTCCTATACCATCAATGTAGACTTTTTTTGTTTTAACATAATCAGATTTGAGTATATAACACGTGTAAAACAAGAATTTCAAATCTAAACTAAAGGTTAATATGCATTGGTACATATCAGTGCCCAAAAAAAAAATTGTACACCCAACACCTCAGGGAAGAATAATTCATACACGATCGTAGACCGCGTGCAATTGCGAATACGCGTGTTTTAATCATTTTTTTTAGAGGAAAAGAGATTAATACGAACTTAAAAATTTTATGCAGGAAAGAGCTAAATTTGTAGGACGATTAAACCCCAGTGAGCAGGGTTCACCCACTAGGGGCCGGTAACCTTTCCCCACTTCCTTTGTGTGCTTTTCTGATTACCCTACATTATGAACTGAGGGTAGTCTTGGCGGACTTTGTCTATTTATCAATTGCATTTCGTTCCCACCATCAATTTATTGCGAACCTTTTTTTTATCTTTCACCGAAAACCCAGAAATGAAGTAGTAAAATCCATTCAATGGCCAGAATTCCTGGACAGTTTAGTGACCCTCTGCTATAACTGCTTCATGGGCCAAGGAAACTCGCAGACAGACAAAATTTAAGAAGCATTACCAATCTAATCGCAATAGTAACGGCCATAAAAAGAACAAAATTTTCACAAACACCATCGCTCAATTTATATTTGCAAGTTAAAGTCAGAGTCATCACAGCGGGGAACAGAAGACGAGAAATAAAAACACTCATTCAGACTGGACCAAAATTAGAAGTCCTGAACACCAAAGCATTTGAACTAGGAAAAGACAGAAATATGTCACAAAACACCAAGAAAATCAATATTCCCATTTTTTCATCTCCATGCCATCTGGAGGGCTTCCTTCAACCTTCTTTGCACCAACTTCTTTCCAGTTCGTTGATAAAACTGTCCCATTTGACTCAACCTGTTACACCAGACAAAATATTACTCCCAACCCATCAAAAAGTTACAAGCAAACACTCGGGGAACCTGAATTGAGAGGACCCATTCAGCAAGGGCCGAAAATCTTTCCAAGTTTCAAGGATTATTGTTGTTCAAATAGAACAGCTACAAAGGAAAGTTATAAAATGGCAACGAGGAAAGGACCATCAGAAATTCTTAGGAAATGGAGGTAAGAGTCTTACAAAAGATTTCATCATGGCTCTTCTAGTGTCCTCATCAGCATCTTTGTATATGTCTCTGAAAAATTTGTTAAGAGCTGCATCACCATCTAGTTTTTCATCTTTTTCCTGAAGATGTCAACAGAGTGAATCAGCCAAAACACTTCCTAGCATGTGCTACACGTTTCACCTCAATGCAAAAGAAAAGACCAATAGAAATAGCAGAGATAACATGTATACCTCCTTTTTCATTTGAGCCTCAAGCTTATCCCAATCTTTTGTTGCTCTCGAGGATGGGTAAGTGGGTCTTTGACTACCTGCAAAATGCAAAGGTACGACGGTAAAGCTTATCAACTGTGACCAATATCTTATCTCTGTAACATCTTGGGAGAATAAATGCATCTCAAGTTTGAGTAACTGTAAGAAAGCCATATATACCTGACCACATGGACATTGACTTCACGAAAAAAGAACCAACATAGACAGCACACAAAAACCAGTTTCTGTTCCACTTTTAATTTCCGGAAAAAAACAAACTTCTTAACCAGGCCTACTGGTGCATTTTCAGACAATCTACCAGTGCACAGCAATTATTTCCAGGCTAGCAAAGAACTCGTGCAACTAAACCTACCTGATGAAACATTTATCCTCTGCAAAGCCACATTATCCCTGCTATACTCGAGAGACGCCCAGTGTATAGCTTCAGCTTTTGCAAGGCAGATTTCAATTTTTGTGGACAGAACTTCATATCTGCAATTTGCAGGAATGATCTGTTTATATGAAGACAACACCAAAGTCCACAAAAAAATTAGAAAGTTAATGTAAAAACATAATTTTCTGACACCATAAAAAAAAGAACACGATTTACAAAGACCCACTGGCCGTGCATAAATTAATAGCAGGAATGAAAAGCAGAGTTTCACTGCTTTAAAAGTCTAATGATGATTTATAGTAAACTCAGGTTTTTTATCATTAATAATTCCTAATCAGACACATGTCGCAAATATTTTTACCCATGATGCATACACTAGTTCATACAAAACTCAGTCTCCTGATGTTTCAACATGCCGATTGACCAAAGGATAGTTCCAGCTACCATATGACAGTTAAGTGTTATGAGACACTAGAGAGCAGATATCTCTTTGCCAGAACTATAATATCAAGTTAACATTTTACCTTTCCAAACAATCGTGGTTGAAAAGTATATGTATCTTCACCAGGCACATCAATAGTAACACTAAGCTGCAAAGCAACAAAAAGGAAAAAGGAAAGTCAAACCATCTTAAGAACATTAAATGGTGTGAACCATGTTTAAGAATCTATAGATATCAACAGAAAGAATGAACATACTATTTGTTCACCAAAGTCCACTGTAACATTTTTTGCTGGTATACCCTTTGCAAATATAGTTACAACAACTTGCTCTGGTTTTTGATAATATTCATGCCTGCAACACATAATTTTTAAGCATAAGTATCCAATTAATCATCAGAAACTTGAATCTTAATCAATTCAAACTGTTAAGGCTCTAGAAAATGGCATGCCGACAAAAGGTGGTATTACGAATCTATCAGCACGTATAATAAAAAACTTTCCAACAATTAGCTAAATGGTCAATCAACATCAAAGTAACACTACTAATGACAGACTTCTTAATACTTTATTGGCTTGCCTCATAGAGGAACCATTGGCCAGGTTATGAGATCTGACCAACCATGGCTATGGTAAACATTCCAATGTTGCAACAGGTTGTATCGAGTCTTAGAGGATGCCATATGGAAGAGAAAAGGGAGATACAAGTTTGCAATAACCTGTATTTTGACTTGGCAGATGACAAACTAGTAGTCTGGTTGGATATACTGATGGCTGGCTCAGCAACCTTCGGAATTGCAGCAGTTGTATCAACAACTATTGGGGCCTCCGGCGATTTGTTTGGCAACACTCCATTTTCCTCTTAAATTGAAAAGGAAACAAAATCAGAAAACAAATTAAGTTACATAAAGATTACCTAGAATGTAATAGAAGCTATTTTGCATGTAAGCCACAACTTTAAAATTTCAGAGATAAGCACATAAAGATATACATACAATTTTTTTTTTTTTTTTAAAAAAAGGGCAACATTTGACAGACATCAAAAGAAGCCCCATTCGACTGCATGAAAGGTGCAACTCACACCCAACTATCAAAATCCCAGCCAAACAAAATCAGTGGTTCTCTTCAGAGCTTGGCAGTTGGCAGCCTTTTCAGCTTCCGATGGACTCATATGAGGTCATTGAGCTGATATAACGTACGCAGATGTACATACATGCACAAATAGTGGGAGTTTTAATTCTTTTCTTTCAAGCATGCTCCTAGACAACCCTTTTTTTGTATTCTATAATGACTCAGCTTATTAACCCTGTCATTCAACTTCATATCATGGGGAAGTCTCTTTTGAAAAAGATATATACCATCATGATATTCCATAAATTTCAAATTAAGGTATGTGGTCAAGGAGGAGAAACCAGTTTCCCCACCGCAAAATTGATCTATGAGCAAGAGGCGTCCATAATCTTAAAAACAAGTCATGGACAATGACATTACTATTATCCTACTACAATCATGTCAAACAGCAGAACTGTCAAATTAAGCTACATAGTTGTGAAGGAGAAACCGGTATCCCCACAATGTGAATTGATCTACGAGCACAAGGCACCAATAATTTAAAAACAAGTCATGGACAATGACATTACCATTATGCTATTAAAATCTATGCCAAACAGAAGAGTTGTACCTGCAATGCGCTGGTCACATTCTTTAATCAAATTATTGAATCTTGAGTCACCAGGTGCTAAAGAAGCACCCACTTCCAAAGCTGTCTTGGCAGTCTGGTATTCCTCAAGCTTGATGCAGGCGAGACTGCAAGGAAAATAAATGCTACTAGTCATTCATGAGGATAATCATAATGAAGTGCAGTTGGACAGTTGTATACACTTGAAATTCATTCAGTGCCATAAATTAATATGTGTAGCCAACTGATTTTCTAATGGCCCAATAAGGGAAGCCACAAGATAATCTCCGTGTGGAAGCTGGACAAAGTTTTCAACATGGATAACCGCATAAAAAGGGAGGTAAGTCTCAAGTGAAAAGAAAGAAATTTTAAAAAATACAGAGAGAACAAAACAAGTCCTGGGCGCAAACAGCAACAATGCCAAGAATATCAGTAAAGTAAGAGGCATAGAGATGCACCAAAATACTCACCCTTTCCGGAAATATGCTTTGGGCATGGAAGGATCCAATTCAATGGCCTTGTTCGCATCAGCAACAGCTTCTGCTCATGGGAATCAATATTCATGTATTAGGGCACACAAAATACAACTCAACCAATATATCTGAACCAGCACTCCTCCATAACATCCATACAAGACAAAATACAAAAACCTTTCATGTTAGTGAGTTGGTTCGTCCTTTTATCAACTCAAGAAGCATTACCAATTCCAAACAAGAAAAAAAAATTAAATTTTCTAGAGTAGACGAATAAAAGTAAATAATAAAATCTGTCTACCGTGGTGTGAACAGTTTAATGAAGTGATATTCGATCAACGAGAAAAAGTGGCAAAAAAGTCAAGTGAGAAGGCAAAACTATATGTCAGACATTTAACTAAATCTTTAGACATTAAAACGAGAAACAAAACGTGCCAAAAAAGATGGTTGAGCTATTGAAGCAAGCAACCTTCCTACATATGCAACATGTAGATAAGCAACAATAGATTAGTCGAATAGATCCCAAAAATAGGAATACTGTATAGCAAGCTAAATAGGAATACTGTATAGCAAACTAAATAGAAATACTGTATGTTGAATTTAAATAAGGATTTCGTCGCTCCTAAAAATATACAACCGAAAAAAAAAAAAAAAGGATTTCATCGGAAGAATAAAATACCGGTGAAGTTGTTGAGTTTGATGTTGGCTTGAGCGCGATCAGCAAAGAGCTCAGCGTTCGTAGGGCTAACGGAGATGGCTTGAGAATAGAGGTCAACGGCCAGCTCGAAGTGGTCGTCGATGAAGGCTTCTTTAGCCCTGGTCTCCAGATCCGACGATGCCATGGTTCGCTTCTCAGAACAGAGCAGAGCAGGACAGGATAGGACAGGAACAATCTCGCAAATAGATAAAAATAGAAGGCTCTAGAAAGGGGAAAGCGCACAGGGCTTTATCACTCTACTGGAACACCGCCGATGCTTGACTTCAATCACTAATAAAAATACTTATGCTACCGCTACCAAGATACCGCCGATGCTTGGTTTCAATGACTAATAGACTAGTATTCGGTTTGTTTAACGGGTATATATATATATATATATATGGGGTTCTCGTTAACATAATATTTTAGATGTGATATTTTTAAAAATATTACATAATTTAAAAAATTAAATAAATATACGGAAGCATAAGCAACATTAAATAAAAAAAATGTATACAAATTCAATTGATCATAAAAATTGTTAATATATTTATATATATAATAAATTAGCTGAATACTAGATGTGATAGGATATTCATTCAAAAAACTCTATAATATAGTATATAAATGTGATAAGACATCCGTTCAAAAAATTCTATAATACAGTATATAAATCCAATTGATCATAATAATTGTTAGTATACTTTTATATATACATATAGTAAGTTAAGTGAATATTGAATGTGACAGAACATAATTTAAAAAATTAAATAAATATACGGAAGCATAAGCAACATTAAATAAAAAAAATGTATACAAATTCAATTGATCATAAAAATTGTTAATATATTTATATATATAATAAATTAGCTGAATACTAGATGTGATAGGACATTCATTCAAAAAACTCTATAATATAGTATATAAATGTGATAAGACATCCGTTCAAAAAATTCTATAATACAGTATATAAATCCAATTGATCATAATAATTGTTAGTATACTTATATATATATATATAGTAAGTTAAGTGAATACTGAATGTGACAGAACATAATTTAAAAAATTAAATAAATATACGGAAGCATAAGCAACATTAAATAAAAAAAATGTATACAAATTCAATTGATCATAAAAATTGTTAATATATTTATATATATAATAAATTAGCTGAATACTAGATGTGATAGGACATTCATTCAAAAAACTCTATAATATAGTATATAAATGTGATAAGACATCCGTTCAAAAAATTCTATAATACAGTATATAAATCCAATTGATCATAATAATTGTTAATATACTTTTATATATATATATATATAGTAAGTTAAGTGAATACTGAATGTGACAGAGCATTCGTTCAAAAAACTCTATAATATTTTACGGGCTTTTTTAAAATTTTTCTTATTCACGTTGTTAAAAGTATTTTTATTTTTACTAGTACTATACCACTGCAAATTGCGAACGTTTTGGGAAAAGACTGGGAAACCCTCTTGTGAATCCAATTATTTGCGAAGGTTGTGGGAAAAGACCGGGAAACCCTCAATTATTTGGGGAAAAGACCGGGGAACCCTCTTGTGAATGTGAATGCCCAATTATTTGCGTAGTAAGAGTGGTATATAGCTTTTGGGGTTCCACGGTGGAATTAGGTTTGTGATTTCCTCTTAACAATTGTTGGAAAGAATGGTATATAGCTTTTTCCTTTGATTTTTACTCTATTTTCCGATAGACGTCAATTGTTTATGGAAAAAAGCTGTCCATTAGTTGTTGAACGTTATTATAAACGGATAAGCCCTATCCGTTTAGAATATTAGGGATGTTTATGGATCGACATCAATACAATTGTAATTTCACAGACCTAGTTGCATATTTTGATCCAATATAAAATTTCATTTCGTTTACTAACCCTATTCAACTAAGTTAACCCGGCATGGAATATGGTCTAACCTGTTCAACTGATAAAGAAAACGATTGTACAACTCATATCCAAAGTATAAAGGAGCAGTCAATCTCACGGTACTAAAAGTCCACCAACAAAGTACATGATCAAAAGACAATTAAAATGCTAAATATTTCGAACATTTATTTTATTTTTGTCTTCATCCGTTTTAGAAAACTATTAACTCGTTCTTTGATAAAAACGTAAGAAAATAAGGATAAGCAGAGTGGTGAAGTGCACAGATCTTATGATCAAGGAATAGAAAATTTGGACGGTGAGAACGAGTTAGAATTAACTGGTTAAGTAAAAAAGTTGCAAAAAAAAAAATATAAAGATATGATGAGTCTCTTAATTTACTTGTAAACGAATAGATAGTTAAGTTTTGAGATTTGCATACGGGTTACCCTAACTAACCCTGTACATATGCAGGAATTGCGATTAAAAAAAAATAAACCATAGTCGTAACTTTTTTTTTTTTTTTAAGGATAGGTTCAAGTAATTTAATCATTTTGGGAGAGGATTGATTTGAATGATAAGGTGCGAAGGATGATAAGTAGGAGGTTTTGAAACCTTCCACTTACCAAAAGGAGAAAAATTTGATCATTTTCAAATCTGAGGACAGTTACCATTTTTTTATTTTTATTTTGTAGGTAGTTAGCATATTTTTCAATTTGGACCAATGCGATAATATTGACTAGCCACTTTTCTAGTTTGTTGTTGAACACCCCAACTAATGGTTTTATAAGAAGCCTAATGCTATCTAGTCATTGATACACACTTGATGCATATGTACATTAAAAAAAGATTTATCTTGATCCGTAAATCATCATTTAGTGTAAAAAACATATGAAGTATAGTGAAGAAGAAAGTGTACGAGTAATTAGTTGTGATGAAAACTAATTAATAACCTACATAAAATCGTGAGATAGTAGGCTATGAATGAAAAAGCCATCAGGCGATCAAAAGTTGTTGAATTCGTGAAATCTGCTTTATTCTTTACAAATGGGTCATCACATTCACATAATCTTTGCCCAAAAAAAAAAAGGGTAATTTGCAAAACCACTTCTTGATACATGAAAACTTTAGTAAATAGAGAAAATTTAAGGCCCCCTTTTGGATTGCAAGTTGTCAGAATTTTTATAGGAATGATATATCATAATCATGTGATGTATATAAGATAAAAAATACTCCCTCCGTTTCACTTTGATAGTTCTAGTTCCTTTTTCGTACAGTTTACGAAAAAGTAGTTAACTTTGTTGGAACAATCAATTTAGATAGCTATTTTCCTAAAATACCCTCACATTAATTAGAGTACAACTTTATGGGAACTTGAATTGATGGTAAAAAAAGAATAAACTCTCATTAAATGGGGTACAACAACTTACATTGAATAAGGATATTTTAGAAAAATTAAAATACAACTACATTCTTCAATTGGAAAGTAGATTACAATTTGAGACAGACGAAAAAGGAAAACATGCCTATCAAAGTGGAACGGAGGGAGTATAATTAAGAAATATATGAAAAATTTTTTGTGCCAAAACTTGCAATCTAAACGAGGCATTAGTAGCCAACTAGCCATCTAACGAGTTTTCCGAGCTCCGCGTTTGCCAATCGATTGTGCAACTCGTTCATCGTGTGATAAAGGAACGGCATCTTTTTAGTTTGGGCAAATTATCTAATTGGCCCTTTAACTCTTTGTACAGGTAAAATTAAGCCCCTCATCTATTTTTTGATGACTTTAAGCCCTTGAACCTGTAAAAGTGGGAAACCGTGGCCCTTTTAGCCAGTTTCTCCGGTTTTGCAACCGGAGGCCCAATTCACACGAATGCAAGTGTGCTTCTTCAAAAGGCATTTTTGTCCGCATATTCTAAACAAAAATGGCACAACTCCTCCACATTCCCTCCATTTTCCTAACCCAACCCAACTGCTAGTCGAAACTTCACAGCAACAGCCTTACCCATTTTCATCTTCTCTTGAGGATCTTTGCGGAGGGAGAAGAGCAAGAGAGTTAATTCCTACTTGTCGGGTTTGGGTATCATCGACATTGAAGCAACAATGGAGGGGTGGCAAATCAGGCCGGAAAATGAATACTTTGATCCTGTCCTCGCTTATGGTATGTATATTCGTTCGCAAACCTTTAAATGTGAAATAGGTAGCATATTTAGTGGTCAGATGGGTGAAGAGAGTAAAATTTTGGTGATGGGGGTTACTGAAAATGACGTGCCAGTGGTCCTAGATGTGGGGGTATGGTGGTGGGCACCTAAGTTTGTTGTTTAGTTGTTCAAAAAGTGTAGGAATTTACGAATAATTAGCATTTCATTAAAAGTTGGAACTTTTTTATTGTTTAACTTCGATTTAAGCATTACATTAGGGTTACTTTTTTAAAAACATGTGAAAAAGAAATTGAAATTTTAATTAATTATATTTGAATTTGAATAGTATATTTATCTGCATTTGTTGTAGCCCAACTTGTATTGAAACAATATATTCATATTGATATACAGATCCAGAATGTGAAATATTTAGCATAAGATTACACCATGGGGGAAGAATAAATTGGGAAAATTATGTCAGTTATGAGAATGGAGAAGTGGCCTACATAGATATGTGTGATGCTGAACGTATGTCAATCCATGAGTTGAATAAAATGGTTGGAAAAGTTGGTCATCGTAATGCAACCATTTTATACTATTACCTTGAACCAGTTGCAGACATGAGGACTGGTTTGAGAGAATTGTCTACTGATACCCATGTTAGGACATTCTGTGACTGGGCATATAAATTCAAGGTGATGGAAGTGTATTGCCATTATCTGACAGACCCAGAAATTGAAGAACTGAAAAATCCTGTAATAATAGAGTCACCAGACAAGGGGAAAAAGAAAATTGGAGTTGTCATAGAGGAAGTAGATGAGGAAGAATGCATAACTAGATATGTAGGTACTGAGAAGAGTAGTAGAAGGGATTGTATGGTTGGGAATGTATGGGGTGAAAAAAGAGCAAAAAACAGTCAAAGGGATAGTAATGTTAGGGCAGTAGAAGGTGTAGATACGGTTGAAAAAGTAGGGGGTGAAAAAACAGAAAAAAGCACTCATGCAGCTAGTAATGTTGGGACAGAAGAGGGTGAACATGAAGCTGACTATGGTGGTGGTGAACACGAAGGTGAACATGAAGCAGAGGGTGAACATGAAGCTGACTATGGTGGTGAACAGCAAGGTGAACATGAAGCAGAGGGGTTTTGAAACAATTAAAGCCTGAAACCAACCTAACTTCAGGTGCGGGTGGGGGAAAACAGCAAGGTGAACATGAAGCAGAGGGTGAAAACATAGATGATGAATCTGAATCCCAAGTAGAGGAAGAAAATGATAGATTTAGTGGTGCCAATGACTATGGTGGTGAAGAGATTATGCTGCACATTTTGAATTCGAATGCTGATGGCTGTGGTGAAACTTCACAGCAACAGCAGAGAGATGAAACAACTGACCAGACGCAATGTTCAGAACAGGAGAATGTTTGTGGAAGGCAAACAGAAACTGACCTGGAAAAACAACAGCAAGGTGCGAGAATGAAACAAGTTAGGAGAAAGAGAACCAGATCAGCAGAACAAACTAGCCAGGGACCAGAGGATATAGATTCACTCCAACAAGATTACATCCCTGATCACCTGAGCAGTGACAATGACTCATCAGATGATGAATTCAAAGGGAGATACAAAGACTTTGTCCTAGAGAAATTCCTCAGGGATCCCAAATTCGAGATTGGGATGAAGTTTGAGTCAAGAGCACAATTCAAATCTGCTGTGACTGAGTATGGAATTAGGATGGGTAAACCTGTTTGGACCAGTAAAAATGAGCCCACCAGGGTGAGGGCCAAGTGTAGGGAACCATGTAAATGGTTTGTATTTGCTTCAATAGAAAAGGCTCTGGGCACAAAGGACTTGGTAGTAAAGACTCTGCATGATGTCCATGAAACATGCAGCCATGCATGGAAAAATAAGAATATTACAGCCAAGTGGCTGTCTGACAGGTATGTAGAGAGGATAAGATCAAATAACAATCTGCCAACAAGAGAGTTAAGGCAAACAGTCCATGAAGACTACCAGGCAGAAGTATCTAAGCATGTTGCAGCTAAGGCCAAGATACTAGCTATAGAGAAGATCAAGGGGTCAGTTGAGTCACAATACAAGAAAATATGGCAATATTGTGAAGAAATTAAAAGGACTCATCCTGGCAGTACAATGGAGGTTATGTTCACTCCATTTAGAGAACCTGGATGTAATCCAAGGTTCATGAGGATGTACTGCTGCCTTGGCCCACTGAAGAAAGGCTTTAAAGATGGGTGCAGACCTATTTTGTGTTTGGATGGATGTCATATTAAAGGTAGATACCCAGGCCAGCTGTTGACAGCTATTGCAGTGGATCCCAACAATGGCTTTTGGCCAGTTGCATGGGCAGCTGTTGAAAAGGAGGCCACGGAGCAATGGAGATCGTTCCTAACCCTCTTGAGTGGCGACCTGAAAATACAGAACCAGGGACATTATACTTTCATGTCTGACCAGCAGAAGGTAAAAGCTTAATGAGAGCTCTAAAACTTTTAATCTATGGTAAAAATAAGCCCCTTAATTTTGTATAGCAGAATTTAAGCCCCTTAACTTTTAGTGTAGGTAAAAACAAGCCCCTGAACTTTTAATATAGCATACTTGTTGCCCTCAAACTCACCACTTGGCTTGGATATCTAACTTATACCTGTTGTGATATTTTTTGTAGGGACTGGACAGAGCACTCGCAGAGGTTCTACCAAATTCTGAACACAGATACTGTGTTCAACACATGTATAGGAATTTCAAGAAAAAATATCCAGGATTAGGTTTAAAGGATCGATTGTGGCATATAGCAAGCACCACAACAGTTGAACATTTCAACCAAGCCTTGGATGACCTTGAAGCCTATGACAAAGAAGCACATGCATGGGTGAAGAAGGGACCACACCCTCGACATTGGTGTAAGGCCTTTATTTCCAAACATACACAGTGTGATATGTTGGTTAATAACCTGTGTGAATCATTTAATGCCCATATTTTAGAGGCTAGGGACCAGCCTATTATTTCTATGATGGAGGCTATTAGGGAATACCTGATGGAAAGGATCCAAAAGAGAAGGGCAGCAATGGAAAAATACAAGTTAGATGGTGGACCACTCATTAGAGAAATTGTGGAAGAAAGGGTCAAACGTGCAGCACAATGGGAAATAACATGGAATTCTGGCTCAGGTTATCAAGCAAAAGGGCCACGGGGAGCCCAATTTGCTGTTGACCTTGACAAAAATGAGTGCACCTGCAATTTGTGGGCCTTGAGTGGCATTCCATGTTCCCATGCAATTGCTGCTCTACATAGAGCTAAAAAGGATCCCTACAAAATGTTGGCTAAATGCTATCATAGGGAGGTATTTTTTACCATCTATGATAATGTGTTGCAGCCTATTAATGGAGATATTCAGTGGCCACAGTCAAACATGCTGGAGTTGGACCCACCAGCAAGTGTCACTCAACCTGGTAAGCTAAAGAAAGCTAGAAAGAGAGATGTTACAGAAGGAAAAGATCATGGCAAAAGGTTGCGAAAGAGGGTTGTAATCCACTGTAGAAAGTGTGGAGGGATTGGACATAATGCTAAAACTTGCAAGAATCCTCCTAAGTCATCTACTGAACAGCAACCTTCTCAACAACCACCACCTACTGGACAACCATGTAATCAGCAGCAGCACGAAGCACCAACAAAAAGACAACGTGTGCGTTTGCACTTCATTATAACTTTCAGCCTGTTTGTGACCTTTTTTTGTGATCTGAAATGCTTTCTTTAATATGTAGGTAAGCAAGAATCAGGGACAAAGAAATCAGCAAAAAACTCAGCAGCAGCCAACACATCAACCTCAGTCCCAGCCTTCTCAGCAGCCACCAACACATCAACCTCAGTCCCAGCAATCCACCTCAAGACCACCAGTTCATAGGCACAAGAGAAGTACATCAAAAAGGCCACTGACAGAAGCAGACAAAGGTTTTATTAATCTCAACTATGCTTATTTGGGTAAAGATCCACCTTTCAATGTTGGAAATTGGCAGGGAAGAGGTGGAGGAAGAGGAAGAGGCAGGGGAAGGGGAAGAGGAAAGGGTCCATCTGGAACAAGTGCTTGAAGTATTGCTGGACCTGCAAATATTTTTGTGTGATTTTGTTGACTGTAAATGAATGTAACTAGAATGTTGAAACTATAAATGATATTTTTTTGAATAGGCTTTTGTGGGGAATCAAAGCATGTGCATGTGCTTGGTATCTAGCAGTATGGACACATGTCACTGCTTTTTGTGTATTTGTTTGTTTCCTATGAAAGTGATTGTTGACTGTATTTACAAGCAAACATCATTGTAATTTCCTTTTGCTAATTATATTCTAATGTTATGCAGTTGCTATCTTATATTTGTATGGTTTGGTATAGCAGTTTTTGTTGACTAGATAAATCAAATACATCTAACAAAGCCCATGACATGCGAATTGGGATAAATAATTCTCATCACATTACTTGCCGAAAATTACAGTTAGCATTGATTGGGTTCAACCACGCTTTTACACTAATCTGTGGGTACAACAAAGACTTGTTTAAGCTAAACAATACAATATACTTCTCCCTAACCATCTGCATCATACACCATAGATCCATTTGCTCCATCCATGGTCCTCAAAACTGGCAGTACCGATGGCAATATGTTACACTTACACACTGCCCTTCATGTATCGTCTTCAATTTGCATAATCCCATTACATTTATTCCCAATTTGGAGCATCCCAAGAGAGACTCCACCTGCAATTTTTTTCTCTGTAAGCACCATTATTACAGCAACCAACCAACTTACCACAAAAACCCTTACAAGGAACTTATTCAACCATTTTTGCCACCGCAGCTGCTTCTCTGTTTCTCTCAATTTTGCCTTCAACTTGGCAGCTTTTGCCTCGGATCTCGCGGCTGCAGTTTCAAATTCGTCTTTTTGCTTTTCTGTTGCATTGATCCTCCTTAGAAGGCCTGGTATCAGCTCAATAGAACGACGGCACATCTCGTCGTCAATCCAATTCCAATACCCGCAGCCACCAACTTCTTCTGAGCAAACGGCGTACCTTTTTCCTGGATTTCTATCAGTCCAAGAAGTAATCATCTTCGTGACTTTACCACAACGACAAGTACGAAGCAGAGGACCGCGATATTTGCGCATTTTTTCCTTCCCTTCACAAAGCTTTTACCTTCTCCCCCCTTTTTTTTTCCTTTCAGACTTCTCTCTTGCTTCAATGTCGATGATTTTCCGGCCTGATTTGCCACTCCTTGTTGCTTCAATCTCGATGATACAGAAACCTGACAGTGCTGATTCTCTCTTGCTCTTCTCCCTCCGCAAAGATCCTTAAGGGAAGATGAAAATGGGTAAGGAAAATGTAGGAAAGATTTTCTCTTGCCACTCCATTGTTGCTTCCATTGTTGCTGTGAAGTTTCGACTAGCAGTTGGGTTGGGTTCGGTTCGAAAAAATGGAAAGGAGGGAGGAGTTGTGCCCTTTTTGTTTAGAATATGCGGACAAAAATGCCCTTTGAAGAAGCACACTTGCATTCGTGTGAATTGGTCCTCCGGTTGCAAAACCGGAGAAACTGGCTAAAAGGGCCACGGTTTCCTACTTTTACAGGTTCAAGGGCTTAAATTCATCAAAAAATAGATGAGGGGCTTAATTTTACCTGGACAAAATGAGCATTACAAGACAATTAGACTAATATTGCCGCTTTTAGTTTTACATATTATACTCTGGAAAATAGAAGGCACGCTCTTACTTGAAGGCTAAAGCGTCAACCGGGTAAAGCCATCTCTTCAAGACTTCTTAGCACTGCTATCCACTCATTTGGCAAATGTAGTCAGTAACACCGCCTCGCTAATGTACTCTATGGCGATGCTTGATTGTAATTTTTTTTTATAAACAGATTTTTTGATATATATTTTTAAATTATATTTTTTAATTTACATTATTATAATGTATTTTTTTTTATAAAACTTTTAAAAAATAGAGTAATTCAAACGGTCTCAATTAATTTATTTCCTTTTTAAGCCATTCAAATTTGTTTTGAAAAGTTTTACAATATGTCATGGCGAAATGCCTTGAGGCTTTCACACAGGACAGGACCACACAATTTCGAAGAAACCTGCTCAAAGATTGTATCATATTGCAATAAACAATTACTGAAAGAGGGCATTTGTGTCCACAGCCCAATTATCAAAGCGGGTTTTCAAGATAATTTATGGATCAGCAATAACTTGCTCGCTCTATATTCAAAATGCTATGGAGTTGATCATGCACGCCACTTCTTTGAGGAAATGCCATACAAGGATGTTGTGTCCTGGTCTGGATTGTTGTCTGCTTATGTCAAAGATGGTTGCTACGAGGAAGATTGAGCTGTATGATTTGATAGAGTTTATCTTCTGGGAATCAGCGAATGAGCATCAACACTTTACGATTGTAGAATCAGGGCCTGCTCCAGCTCTTCGGGATGTGCCCAAGGAACTAAGTCCCAGCGCACTGTGCATATAAAGTATGGTTTTTGATTCAGAATCCTGTTTTAAACCTAGCACAGATTCTGATTGATAATGTACTCTAAATGATGTATAAATAAAGAAAGCAGCACACTAAGATAATCAAGAATTGCGGAAAGATGACACTGTTCATTCTTGACGACTATGACTCTATCATTTATCAGAGGAGCTGGATACCTGCGCTGCGAACTCTTTCATATGCCATGATCACGAGAAATTCAACCAATGCAAATACAGGGGGGCTAACAATATGGCAAAATTTTGAGCGGCATGTGGTGCTCTTATATTATTAATTCTTGGGATGATTAGTCCAACGCACAGGATGTTAAGTCTTGGGCATTCGCTGTTGGTTTGATAGACAGCTCTTAACTCCGACATGTATGCAAGTGTAAGAGGATATGAAAGATGCTCATGAAGGCTCTCAAAGCAAAACTCATGACAAGATACAGTTTATCACAAACACTATTGGATGGGTTATTGCCATACTATGAGATAAGGAGGCTTGTTAGATTGCAAATAACAAAGGCAGATGGTAGGGCCCATAGGGATCCTCCAAATAGTTATATCATATGCTGTAAAGCTTGAATGGCTGCTATTAGCTCTGACATTGCAATTGGGGATACAATTTCACTCAAGGGTTATTGAGATTGGCTTGGAAAATAATGTTTCTGTTGGAAATGCACTCATTGATATGTATTTGAAATGTTCTGGTGGAATAATCGACGCTTTTAAAGTATTTGAACAAATAAGGTCACCAAACATCATCTCTTGGACTTCCTTGATTGCTGGCTTTGTTGAACATGGTCTTGGATACGAGGCTTTTCAAGCATTTGAAAAGATGCAGTTTGCAGGGATAATGCCAAATTCTTTTACCTTGTCCAGTATCCTTCAGGCTTGTGGAATGATGAAATCTGCAAATCATACAAGAAGGTTTCATGGATACATAATCAAAATGAACATTGGCCATGATAT
Source organism: Coffea eugenioides (assembly GCF_003713205.1). Taxonomy (NCBI): domain Eukaryota; kingdom Viridiplantae; phylum Streptophyta; class Magnoliopsida; order Gentianales; family Rubiaceae; genus Coffea; species Coffea eugenioides. The sequence goes on along the minus strand of NC_040036.1, from coordinate 1,828,022 downwards.
AGTTGTGGCGAATGCTCTTGTTGGTGCCTATGCTGGACTCCATATGGTTGATGATGCATGGCGTATAATAGGTGAAATGCATCATAGAGATGTTATCACATATACAAGCATAGCGAGCAAACTTAACCAATTAGGACTTTTTGAAATGGCTTTGGAGGTGATCAGTTACATGCAAGAAGATAACATTGAGATGGATGGGTTTACCCTGTCCACTGTCTTGTCAGCATCAGCCAGCTTAGGTGCAATACTGCAGGGGAAGCAACTTCATTGTTACGCTATTAAATCTGGCTTCAGTGGCTGGACCTCAGTCTCAAATGGTTTGATTGCTTTTTATGGCAAATGTGGGTGCATGCATGATGTAAAGAGAGCCTTTGATGAAGCTTGTCAGCCAGACGTAGTCTCATGGAACAGCTTGATTTTCAGCCTAGCAGTTAGCGGTCACTTCTCCTCTGCTCTCTCCACTTTTGAAGACATGAAGTTAGCAGGAGTTAGACCTGATTCCACAACAATATTGGCGGTTCTATCTGCTTGCAGACGTTGTGGTTTGGTTGATATGGCTTTAGAATATTTTCATTCTACTAGAGAAGCAAATGATGCAGTCCCAGAATTAGAGCATTACGTTTGTTTGGTTGACCTACTAGGCAGAGCTGGCAGGATGCAGGAGGCAATGGCTATAATAGAGACGATGCCTTTCAGGCCTGATGCATTGATCTACAAAACAATGTTGAATGCCTGCAAAATACATTCAGATGTACCCCTTGGTGAAGAAATGGCAAGTCGAGGTCTTGAACTTGAACCTTGTAATCCAGCATTTTATTTGCTTCTTGCAGACATGTATGAGAACTCCGGCAAATCTGACCTAAGAGAGAACCTGCGCATGATGAAAGAGAGAGGCATAATACAGAAAGATTATAGCAATAGCTGGATGGAGAAAAGCAACATGGTCCCTCTGTTAATTGCTGGATATGTACCATCTTAACATGATACTTGAACATAGCAGACAGAATGTAAAGCTAAAATGGTATTCATACAAATGCTCGTGAGAATCCTAATCTCACAGTCTCAGATTGGAAGTGGCACGTGGTCTTCTTTACAACAGGTTTGTAAGCATCCCAGACAATATGTCTATGCTTATCATGATTTGTTGCGAAGAAGGCAACACATGTTGATATTATAGTTTCCTCGACAGACAACAGCTTCAGTGTTTTAATGAGGTGAAGGTCCCAGTAAAGCTTACTGGATGTGGTATAAGCAAGATAAGGAAATGAACCAATTGTGACTGAGCTGCTTTCAGAATTCAGACAGAAAGATGTTTTTGCTTCATGAGATGCTGAAAAGATACATTCTAACTGGCAAGTAACTTTTTTCTTTTTTTTTCTAGATTCAAGTTCATATAACCGTCTCTATTGTCATTTTTCAGAGTTTCTCTGTTTAAAAAACTGTACTCGCTGGAGGAGATTCTTTGACAACTAGTCAACTACAGTGAGGAGGTGAAGGGATGTTAGCTAGCAGAAATTTCGGCTTTCGGACCAATGGCAACAACTCGTTTTTCATTTACTTTGGATTGTGGGATATGGTCGATTTGGATTTGAGATTCTTATCCAAATCCTTTATATATCTGGTTTCCCAATAGGTATCTGGAATTCTGGACTTGAAATCCAACATAAAATTCAGAGGGATTTTGGGAGTTTAAAATTACTCGATTTCAAAATCTTCCATATAGATGTCATTACCATTCTCAATCTTAGACCTTTCTCGTTTAAGGTGTATTTTCTTGTAGCCTACTGTTCTGTGAGCATGTACAAATCAGGGAAAAATGGCCGGCGGCCATTGTTGCCTGACAACGACAGAACAGCTAGGTGTAGACTAAGGAAAGGGCTAGAATTTGAGTGCCTCAATATTTGGTGGATGCGTGTGTGATACAGAAGTTATGTTGGCAATTATTGCTATCGCCATGCAGGAAAGGCGAAAAGCGCCAGAGACAGAAGCAGCACAGCTGAAACGCTGGAAGGCTTCTTTGTCGAGAAGAAGAAATGAAAATGGACGTAGGATGTACGCGAGTCGAGCTACTCGATGGCTTGGCTTGAACTCGGTTTGACTGAGTTCGAGCCGAGTCTCGAGCCTACTCGATTAGTCTTTGAGTCGAGTTTTGAGCCAATAATTTGAGGCTTGAGGCTTGTCGTGCTACTCGTCGAGTCGGGGTGTATTTAAATAATATATATGTATTATAATTATAAAATGATCGTTATGAGTATAATTTATACTGAATTTACAATATACTACAATATACTCTTCTTTATAATAAAATTTCATAATGGCAAAAAAGTAATAACATAATTGCAAAAAGATCTAAAAAGAAAAAATGTCTAGAAAAAGGGAAGAAAATAAGGTTCAGAAGCTTTTTCGAGTCGAGTCAAAAAGCTTGATTAGACTCGACTTGATAAAGTTTGACTAAAAGTCGAGTCGAGTCTCGAGCTTAAAGGGAGTTCTTCGAGTCGAGTCTCGAGTTACGATTTTTTGGACTCGATCGAGCTCAAGCCTAGGTACACATGAGTCGAGTCTAGCTCGAGTATAGCAATACTCAAGTTCGACTTGGCTCGATTACATCTCTAAATGGAAGTAGACATTTGCCCCTGAATGTGTTCATTTCCTACCCCAATATTTTTGTAAATTCTTAAATTCTCCTGTAAATAATGCATTCAATTTGGAATATTTTCCTAAATCCAAATTCACAATTCAAACGGTCCCAAAATGAATAAAGTTTACCGCATAGGCATCCCATTCCTTTGCACTTCAAGAGCACATCAGTCATTGTGACATCTACACGCTATGGAGTGTTGTTGAATCTTGACCAACAAAGCTACTTATAAAATGTTAAAAATCCTTGCTTCAAATTGGTTCATCCAACCTCTGTCCACTGGTTCGGGTCTGGATCCTCCGAGGGCATCGTCAAGAATGATGATATCATCAGCGCCGATGGATTTTGTAGTTAGTTTGGACCATAACCCCGAGGCCTGAGGATGGAGTTGACCATGCTGCAAATGTTAACAACAAAATAGTGGGTTGAAAGTTGACTGCTAAAACAGGTTTGACCGATGCTTGATCATAACACATGAACAGGTTTCTAAGTTGGAAAATCCAAACTTTTTAATTTTAGAAATTCTCATGTTGATGATGTCACACCTCTTTGAATTTAGAAATTCCTATATTTGTATTTATCACTCTCAGTTGCTTTTTTTTAAAAAAATAAACTCATTCAAATTAATAGACATGCTAATTGAGCGACGCTACACATCCAAGCACAGTTTCAAGCTCTTTGTTTACATTATTGTAATGAACAAGTACCAAAATTTGCGCCCATTGGAAAGGCCCCAAGTTATTAAGGTACTCAGTAGTCAGCCCCCAAGTTAATTCATGCCAATTCAATTTATTCAAGTTTATTTGTTGGATTGTAGGTCATGTAGGAAAGCAGCGTCAATCGATCCTTCTCAGGTGGTCGGCAAGTTCTATTTACCCTTTAGAATATTCCTGCCAACAACTTACAAAAGAACGTGAACAAACAGAAAGAAGTAAACTGTTCTTGATCATCAGCTACACAACCATATACTGCAAGAGTTTTTGCAAGGAAAGTAATAGCAAACAGAAACACCGGTTTAAAGGATTTCAACAGAAAACTGGGGACAATCAACATTCAATCTAACTTTGATGACCACCAGTTTAACTGAAAAGGTAATATATATGGTCCACTTTCTAGTCTCCTAAGAAAACTAAATTGTTCATGTGAAGGGGCAACGAGGGTCAAACGGATCCCAAACTTGAGCAGCACATAAATATAATACGTATATTAACAAGGAACCCCCTCAACTTCATAGTGATTCAAGGGAAGGATGCAATTAAAGCTGACAGCAACAGTTTAAACTACATGATAGACCAACCAACAGCAACAACTCAAAATGAGAAACATAGAAATAATGCGCGCTGGGCATAGGTGAACATGGGCATAACTACCCTAAGTTGTTAGTATAAACCAGAATCGACGCCGATAGCTGCGGTCAAATTTGGTAAAAGCCACTCAACTTCCGATTATTAACTAGTGGTTCAATCTTTAATCCCACAGATAAACTCCGATCCGAACAGAACTGTTTTTGTGAAATTACAAAAAACAAGAGGGCACCAATCACTAATAAACTTGATGTGGCTCGGCAAAAAGAAGAACAAGCCAAAAGAAGAAGCTGTGGAGTGCTACTTAGATTGCTGCTCGCCAGATGCAATTGCAGGCTCATCTTTCTTTGAGCATGAAACAGCATCTTCCAAAGTGTTGGTAGAAACGGCCTCAAGCGTCCTATAAAACTCTTCAGGAAGAGGACCAGGTCGATGCAAGGGTATATGCTTTGGAACTGGAGCATCATTTTCGATAACTTCACATTCATAATCATCTGGGATACCCCATGGTTTCCACTCTGCACTTGAAACAAAGACACCCAAGTGACCAAAACATCAAATCGGCAATATTTAACTGGAGACTTCCTCCAATATTAGATGGCTCCAGTTTCAAGCCATTTGAACCAGTATAAACTTGGAATTGGCATCAAGATTAGTAAAGATAACAACTCTGGAGTGACAATATCAGAGTAGAAAAAGCATTACATCCTCTCAACATTTAGAACATCTACGTTTGTCAAATGTGGTTTGAAAATTTAAATACATAACCACCAATACAACAAGACAAATATAGACAATAGCCATGAAGCTGATCAACCAAGACCAGCAAAATACTTCTTTTGTTGACTAGATCATGCACTCCCAAGTCACAGATCAATTTGCGATTAGTTCACGTCAATTTTTCACTGTTTACCATTTGAAAAGGAGCAAAATAGAAGAAGAGATGACGAGAGCTTTTACTTCTTGACTCACTCAATAAGACATTACTACTTAATAGTTTGCTCGCTCAATTCTATTAAACTAGGGTGCTTGGTTTCTTCTGACCTCTAACTAGCCATATGAAGGAACCTTGAGGTTCTTCACAGCTGCCGAGAAATCAGATAAGAAAGCAAATTGCAATCCAGATTCTCATAATCAATTAGAAAACAGATTGTTAAAAATATTACTAATACCAACTCATCAAACAATTACCACTACCCTACTCCTAAGATAACCATTCACCTATCAAAACCCAAAGTTCTATTTTATGCTCTGACCACTCCCCGGAAAACTCCCAAGTCCTTTCAAAGAAGTAAAAAAAAATAATAATAATAATAATCAGTGGTCAATGCACAAGAATAGTTAACAACTCTCTCTAGCTCCACTGCCCTCATCATCCCCAAAACTAAAATGTCTATAGATTCAAAACTGAATTGGATGAAAACTTCCAATGTCAGTCCAAGTCTTCGAAAACTTATAGCAAAGAAGATGCAAACTTAATAAGCTTTTTTTGAAACCGTACAATGTCATCTTCTCAAAAGCTCGTTCTATATCCTCAAAAAAAAAAAAAAAGGATAGAAGACCA